>NW_007378018.1:42789-132315 GCF_000475195.1 Diaphorina citri | reverse complement strand
TTTAGTACTGTCTGACTTACGGTTGAGAAGTTGCGGGTTCGATACTTCCCTGTGTCGACAAATTTCCCGATTAGCTTGATCTCAATCTTTAATTTCTCTCTCCCACTACTCATAAAGAGCTCAAAACGAGAACGAAGAATTCCATGACAAGTTACTTGTTACTTGATTAAACTTTACAAAGTTCAAAGTAGGAGGTATTTAAGTATTTGTATCTTCCAGTCTACCAACCAATCTCACAATAAGAAAGTTAATTTATTTAGCCTGAAAAAAGCTCTAATTTCACAAACCAAATAATTGTTAAATCAATCGTACATTTTTAATTAGGTCCAAAAATTTCAATAAAATTCACGAATTGAAGAATAAAGAATGGACAAAGTGATTAATATGTACAAAATCTTTAATCCAAGGCTAACAGGAAAGACATAATTTAAACTGTACCACACGGTCTTCCAAGAGGTTCCAAATTTGCTAGATTTAAATCTTTTAAACTTTTTATTAATACGAAGGATATTCTTATTTAATTGAGTAAAAATGAAAGTACAACAGACATAATTTAAACTGTACCACACGGTCTTCCAAGAGGTTCCAAATTTGCTAGATTTAAATCTTTTAAACTTTTTATTAATACGAAGGACAATCTTATTTAATTGAGTAAAAATGAGAGGACAACATCGAAGAAAAAACATCGAGCAAGTTGATACAGATTTTTAAATAAAAATCAGAACACGATCAGACATTTCGTTTACTTAATCTCCTACTTTTTTTACATTAATATTTTTACATCTACTCCGTCACCGAAGCGAATACAATAGTCCGTCCCTTATACCTTTTTATTACTATTGTAATAATAAAGGAAGGACGGACAAAAAATCAGAACACGATCAGACATTTCGTTTACTTAATCTCCTACTTTTTTTACATTAATATTTCTCTCTACTCCGTTTTTACCTCTCACCAAAGATGCATTTGGCCACGCAAACTGCGACATGAAAGCATGATACTTTATGGTTTATCATATCACACGAACTTTTCAAAGTTTATCGATCTTTCTCTTCTTCCTGTCTTTGTTCTAGGAAGCAGGAGTTAGTGAGACGAGACTTTGGAGTTTTGGCGTCTCCACTAATATTTACCTGTAGCTGTTGTAAAATTAATAATTTGTAGTTTGTGTTGTAGAGTCCAGTGTGCTTTTCCTAAGATCTACAAAACGTAAATTCATTTGGGTCAGAGTTCGTGGAGGAATTTTAAGTAAACCATCTTAGAAAACATTTCAAAGAAAGACCTTAAGACGGTCGATCGATATTTATCGACGTCAATCGACTATGTGTGGACCTGTGGACACACCTTTATGCTATCAAAAGAGTTTACCAAAGTGACATTTTTTTTTTTCGTCATATAGCGTGATATAATCATATTCTGCTATAAACCACAGGAAAACCTACTGAGAGGCATCAAATAAGTGTGGATTGTCTCAGGACTCAGGATCGAGTTCAATACGAGGTTGACCTGGGTATGCGGTATAGGGAAATCCTCGTTTCAGCTCAATCCTGAGTTGGTAAACCCCAGTGTTAGTACCTACTCATAACATACATGTTACTAAAGCTGTCCAAAGGATTCACACTTTCAAAGATATCCCGATTAAGTAAGACTAAAATTTACAGATATTCGGACATTGATTAAACAAAGCTTGCGTCTAATAATATTACCACGAAACTTGGAACTCCTATTATGCAATGGCGATTTATTTCCCAAATACGTACAATGACAATGAGACTGCGATCTTTTTTTCCACAAAATTCAGAGATCATTAGCGGAATATTTTTGCACTATCATTCTGAAAATATTTTCATTCCACATCTCACTGTATGTTTGAATCATTTTTTATTTCTATACAGGGTGGTTGTGGTGGAGCAGTTCACTCACGCGGAATCGAATGGTGAAACTTTTAGAACTGTCCGACTTAATGTAATAGAAAGTCGTGTGATGTTCACACCAGATTTTTTTCCACAAAATTCAGAGATCATTAGCGGAATATTTTTGCACTATCATTCTGAAAATATTTTCATTCCACATCTCACTGTATATTTGAATCATTTTTTATTTCTATACAGGGTGGTTGTGGTGGAGCAGTTCAAACCCTCGACTTTCACAGGGTCGTAGTTTGAGTACCAGTGAATTCCAGGGCAGAGAGTTCGCTGAAAATTCCGGATTAACGAAGTTGACAACTATTTTTGTACCTACCTAAAGGTGTATTTTCCTTTTGAAAACGGAAACGATTTTCTTTCTTCAAAATGGCGGATTTCCTATAATTTAGGGGAAATCCTGTGAGTTTCTGAAAGAAAATAATATGAATCTACCTACCTAATATTGGATTTTTTGGTTCCTTCCAAGGATTGGATGTCTAAACTCAATACGTATGTATAATCCATAATGTTTCAGGGTGACAACTATTTTTGTACCTACCTAAAGGTGTATTTTCCTTTTGAAAACGGAAACGATTTTCTTTCTTCAAAATGGCGGATTTCCTATGATTTAGTATAGGCGCTAACTTTAGAAGAGGGGAAATCGTGTGAGTTTCCGAAAGAAAATATGAATCTACCTACCTAATATTGGATTTTTTCGTTCCTTCCAAGGATTGGATGTCTAAACTCAATACGTATCCATAATGTTTTAGATGATAAATGCAAGCCACCCTGTTTTTATAAAACTTTTAGTTTTTATTTTCCCATGGCAAATTCCACGGTGCAAAAAGTTTCAATCTACAATCAGTTAATTAGTATAATAGCGTATTTCACAGTATTGAGGGAGGGTCAGTGATTCAATGAATAGAAAATTTGTTATTTTTGTCCCGACTTTGAAAGCAAAGAATGCTTTCAAAGTCGGGACAAAAGACTGAACTCCCTATGCTGATGATTGCCCATTGCCTAACACATTGATTAGTATAATAGCGTATTTCACAGTATTGAGGGAGGGTCAGTGATTCAATGAATAGAAAATTTGTTATTTTTGTCCCGACTTTGAAAACAAAGAATGCTTTCAAAGTCGGGACAAAAGACTGAACTCCCTATGCCGATGATTGCCCATTGCCTAACACATTACGTACATAACATAGGTACTGATAAAATGTTGCATACTGGTAGTTGTCTATTTAAATTTAATAGACAACTACCTATACCTATGCCATAAAAAATTCTATATTATTATAATATAGAATTTTTTCATGGCATAGGTATCTGTTGTCTGAGGAATTTTTGGATTGTTTGATGTTATTCCTGGATACTCGCTCTGATAAGATCTATTCAGGGCTCCTTCAGTAAGAATTTATTTAATTTCGAATGGGACAAACCTCAAACTTGTATAATCAATGAATCATTGAAAAAACAATGGAAATTAAATTATGAGAAAGACATGAGGAAAAAGAAGAAAGAAAAAACTCAATAAAAGTTATGTACATCCTGGTATCCAATCATCGAGTAGCGTTCCTTCGATCATAAAATGACACGCTGTCATGTGAAGAACAAGCTCAATAAAAGTTATGTACATCCTGGTATCCAATCATCGAGTAGCGTTCCTTCGATCATAAAATGACACGCTGTCATGTAGCGATTTATGTAAATCAAATGACCTGGCATCTTACCTACCTACCTCGGATCCTAAAACGTATAAATCACACTGACAGCGAGAATAAAGGACATGTAAATAGTCCATCGGCCTTTTGGACTTTACAATCACAGTGTTTCCCTTTTACTCTCGAAAGTGGAGCTGAGAAACATTTCAGCAAAAGTGCTGGATTTAAAATCAATAATATCAGTTCTACGTAAATCCCTTCCGACAGAAATACTAGCAGCAGTTTCAGTAGACTGTAGACTCGTAAGTGAAGATTTCAGAAACGAAGAACAAACACGATGTCACAGCAGATCAAAAATGTTTTAAAGGACATGTAAATAGTCCATCGGCCTTTTGGACTTTACAATCACAGTGTTTCCCTTTTACTCTCGAAAGTGGAGCTGAGAAACATCAAACATTTCAGATCTGGATTTAAAATCAAAAACATCAGTTCTACGTAAATCCCTTCCGACAGAAATACTAGCAGCAGTTGCACTAGACTCGTAAGAGTCGTAACTTCGTAAGTGAAGATTTCAAAACCGAGGAACAAACACGATGTCACAGCAGATCAAAAATGTTGCTGAAAAGGCTCAATTTGAAACGCCAAAGGTGGGAAAAATTCAGAACTGACAATTCAGAGTAAATTTTCGTTTAGTACAAACAAAGCTATTTCTACTTTAGATACCGTGGATAGTCCACGAGACTAAAGGCGTGTCCACATATAGTCTAATCACAGTGTTTCCCTTTTACTCTCGAAAGTGGAGCTGAGAAACATTTCAGCAAAAGATTTGGATTGAAAATCAAAAATATCAGTTCTACGTAAATCCCTTCCGACAGAAATACTAGCAGCAGTTGCTACTGCAGCAGTTGCTACTGCAGCAGTTGCGACTCATAAGTGAAGATTTCAGAACCGAGAAACAAACACGATGTCACAGCAGATCAAAAATGTTGCTGAAAAGGCTCAATTTGAAACGCCAAAGGTGGGAAAAATTCAGAACTGACAATTCAGAGTAAATTTTCGTTTAGTACAAACAAAGCTATTTCTACTTTAGATACTGTGGATAGTACACGAGACTAAAGGCGTGTCCACATATAGTCGACCGCTGTCGATAACGGTCGATCGATATTTATCGACGTCAATCGACTATGTGTGGACCTGTGGACACACCTTTATGCTATCAAAAGAGTTTACCAAAGTGACCTTTTTTTGTCATATAGCGTGATATAATCATATTCTGCTATAAACCACAGGAAAAGCTACTGAGAGGCATCAAATAAGTCAATTCTATCAGCATTTCACTTGATCGCATCACCAGGGGATCTATCATCGTAGCACGGCAACTTTCATGTGGCGTTGCTGCTGAGTTGCCCTATCTGATGTGAATTATATTTAGTCTCCAGTATTTACTTGAATAACTTGCTGATACCTCGGTGTTCAGGGTGGCTCATGGGGGATCTGATCTCACTTCAACAGGAATAAAAACGAGTTTCAAGTTGGAGTTTGACAGGATAATAGCCCAATAAAAGAGTTGCTTGAGCCCTATGTTAAAATATAGAATAGGTACTTATGGTGGATTTCACCAATACTTTTTCAGTCCTTAGAAGGCCTGTTAAGATAATAGCCTGTTAAGTTCCATTTGATTTGTATAGACTTAACAGGGCTCTTAACCTAACAGACTGTTAGGTGCTAAAAAGAAGGTTGGTAAAATCCACCATTAAAGTTGATTTTTAATTTGGACTAATGGTCACAATTTTCCATTTATTTAAGGGATTTATAGTCGTTTCCCCTCCCATTATACAATTTTATCTTTTATCACTTACAAGTCAAAGTAAACGGCTTTTTTGGTAGTTTCTTTTTCTGAATATCAAGATAAAAGAGTGTAAGGTTCTATCTTCACAATTGGGGACAACGAACTCCAGTAAATATGAATCTACCTACCTAATATTGGATTTTTTCGTTCCTTCCAAGGATTGGATGTCTAAACTCAATACGTATCCATAATGTTTTAGATGATAAATGCAAGCCACCCTGTTTTTATAAAACTTTTAGTTTTTATTTTCCCATGGCAAATTCCACGGTGCAAAAAGTTTCAATCTACAATCAGTTAATTAGTATAATAGCGTATTTCACAGTATTGAGGGAGGGTCAGTGATTCAATGAATAGAAAATTTGTTATTTTTGTCCCGACTTTGAAAGCAAAGAATGCTTTCAAAGTCGGGACAAAAGACTGAACTCCCTATGCTGATGATTGCCCATTGCCTAACACATTGCGTACATAACATAGGTACTGATAAAATGTTGCATACTGGTAGTTGTCTATTTAAATTTAATAGACAACTACCTATACCTATGCCATAAAAAATTCTATATTATTATAATATAGAATTTTTTCATGGCATAGGTATCTGTTGTCTGAGGAATTTTTGGATTGTTTGATGTTATTCCTGGATACTCGCTCTGATAAGATCTATTCAGGGCTCCTTCAGTAAGAATTTATTTAATTTCGAATGGGACAAACCTCAAACTTGTATAATCAATGAATCATTGAAAAAACAATGGAAATTAAATTATGAGAAAGACATGAGAAAAAAGAAGAAAGAACAAGCTGGACAATCTCGTGCTGGGCAATATGACTTTTCCCGGCTTCCCTCAGGCTGGGTGGGATTAATTTGAGTAGGCGAGTAACTCGTCACCTTGGCAGTTACCTATCCAGTGTCCTTAAAACTCTATCAAATCAAAAAAAGATACAAGGGATCTAAAGATGCTCATAGAAGCTGAGCGAGGATAATTAAAGACAACCCGAAGAAGTGACTATAAAGAAGATGCTAGTAAACTTGGGTGGCAAAGTTGGTGCTCAATCCTTTCATCACAAGGCGCGCTGGAAATCACGATTCCAAGCGGAACCAAATAGAAAACAATAAAGTTCGAAACGAACCTAAAAATATGTCGATGTAATTTTCTAACGAGAATTTGATTGACAAACTGAGAAGATCAAGTTGTCATGGAGCTGTGTGAAGGGTCACAAACCAGACACAGAGATAAGAGGCACTTATGGTAGCTAAGCTGTCTCAATTGAATAAAATTTGCAACTGAGTTTACTTGGAAGAATTTCTGGCCACACTAGGTCACAATGAGGTCAGAACCTAGAAATATGTCGATGTAATTTTCTAACGAGAATTTGATTGACAAACTGAGAAGATCAAGTTGTCATGGAGCTGTGTGAAGGGCCACAAACCAGACACAGAGATAAGAGGCACTTATGGTAGCTAAGCTGCCTCAATTGAATAAAATTTGCAACTGAGTTTACTTGGAAGAATTTCTGGCCACACTAGGTCACAATGAGGTCGAGTTAGTTCTGCAATATTGCAATTTTATCGTTTCATTAACAACTCATTTTTAGTTCTGGTGCCTAAGATTAACTTTTCGTATGCAGGAGACTGAATAGAAGAAAAACGGAAAGAAATCGCTTAATAATATTGAGAGTCTACACACTCTACAATAATGGGCGAGAGGAATGGCGGTAAAACGGACATGGAGGAAAATTTCCTTGACCTGGATCTACCCTCTAAAGACAAATCATCACATTCTTCAGATTCTGCTGACGTGAATGGTAAGATAATGCAGTTGGAACCTCTGGTTTTTTACTGATTTTCTGATAAAGTCTTACTCCTATTCGAGCTACGTCACACCGCGGCGGTTCGTCAAAAATCAAATCTAATAAGTACTCTTATATACCTCTACGATGTCAAAGGTTACAAACTTGGAAAACTTTTCTTAAAGCTCTTTTTTGTGTTTAACCTAACCCTATAATAACACTGGTCACTGATCATTCGTTACAGCTCTTATTGGTAGCAATTTTTCAGTGACGTGACTTCTGAACAAGTACCCTTCTTTTTCCAGAGCACATTCGTTTGGATCCAAAACATCACATTCTTCAGATTCTGCTGACGTGAATGGTAAGATAATGCAGTTGGAACCTCTGGTTTTTTACTGATTTTCTGATAAAGTCTTTCTCCTATTCGAGCTACGTCACACCGCGGCGGTTCGTCAAAAATCAAATCTAATAAGTATATACCTATACGACGCCAAAGGTTACAAACTTGAAAAACTTTTCTTAAAGCTTTTTTTTTGTGTTTAACCTAACCCTATAATAACACTGGTCACTGATCATTATTGTTAGAGCTCTTATTGGTAGCAATTTTCCATTGACGTGACTTCTGAAAAAGTACCCTTCTTTTTCCAGAGCACATTCGTTTGGATCCAAAGATCAAAGAATACGGATTGCTTGACAGCATGCAAGACACTGAAGATTTCCTGCTCAGCAATCCCGAAATCATCGACGGACCAACAGCTTTGTCACTTCTCGAGTGGTGTACGGCCGTTACTGATGATGTTGAAACTTTCAACAAAGTGAGCCGGCAATGCATTTACATCATCTACTTGTATGATTTGTCTAGACAAGTCAATATCGAACCTGTCCACTGTGTCACGCCGTTCTTTGCTAAGATCGCGGAGCCGATGTTTCGAGAAAGATTCGAAAAAGAAATCGTTGCCTACCGAAGTAAATTGCAATCTTTGGTAAGTTATAGTTTCAGCTAAAAATCAAAGGACATGAACATTTCAAGACTTTTTCCTTTTGGAAATTAAAATAGGCCTATATGAGAGTGAGAGGGTCTACTCAAGAAATTTTTCCAAGAGTCTTGGACCACGACCAAAGTAGCTGTTACAGTCATGAACCTAAAGACTTTTTCCTTTTGGAAATTAAAATAGGCCTATATGAGAGTGAGAGGGTCTACTCAAGAAATTTTTCCAAGAGTCTTGGACCACGGCCAAAGTAGCTGTTACAGTCATGAAACTATGTTTTTCTTAGCACATAAAATCATGTATGTAGGAGGGACACCGAAACATTTATCTCAATTTCTACTCTACAGACTTACCAACCTCAGTGGTGTAGTGGTTAGCACGGTGGACTCTGGACCTAGAGTTTGGTGGTTGGAGTCCAAGACAAGTCAAAAGTTAGCGTAGTGTTTTTAGCGGGGAACGACATTTGTGACTAGCATTTAATGCTTAACACAATTAAAATTCTTTTTACTCTACAGACTTACGACGAAGTGCTACAGGAAGTGTTGATCTGCACTTCGCCAGGTGACAGTTCCCCCACTTCTTCATCTTCTTCAGAGGATTATAGCTTCGCATTGGATCCTCTGGAGGTCTACAACAACCTTCCTTCTCAACTTCGGCAGTGTTTGGACGATGAGGACTTGGTTGCGTTGGAATATGAACTGTCCGAGCTGCCTCTTGATCGAGCCAAGTATTATTTTGTGCAATTTATTCGATCAGGTAAAGACAAGATCACTTGTTATGGCCGGGGCCTTAATCTGAGTTTCAACTTAAACCTTTGTGGTTCGGCCATTAGTCAGTCAAAAGGTAGGTACTTCTTATTCTGATTGAACTTTAAAAGGTATCCCGTGGCAGGTCTCTAACTGTCCGAGCTGCCTCTTGATCGAGCCAAGTATTATTTTGTGCAATTTATTCGATCAGGTAAAGACAAGATCACTTGTTATGGCCGAGGCCTTAATCTGAGTTTCAACTTAAACCGAGTTTAAACTCGGTTGTGGTTCGGCCATTAGTCAGTCAAAAGGTAGGTACTTCTTATTCTGATTGAACTTTAAAAGGTATCCCGTGGCAAACTCAATGTCTCTCGATAGCCAAAAGTGCTCTTCAAAGTTGTGGGCCAGAATCTTCTTGATGAGTTCCTCCTTTCTCTTAAGATTTTGATAAAAGTGAAGACAATGGAGGAATTAAGGAATCAATCAGAGAGAGAACTAAGGAATTGACGAAAATCCTTCATTGCAGGACTGTTGCTCCCAATTGAAAATGAAGAAACTGCTGACCTGTCAAGGGAAGATGACAATTCATCCAATGTTTCTCTTAAGATTTTGATAAAAGTGAAGACAATGGAGGAATTAAGGAATCAATCAGAAAGAGAACTAAGGAATTGACGAAAATCCTTAATTGCAGGACTGTTGCTCCCAATTGAAAATGAAGAAAATGCTGACCTGTCAAGGGAAGATGACAATTCATCCAATAACTCTGACATAGAATTCGACAGCGAATCGAAATCATCAAACGAAAAATTTGCAGAACTTCTAGACTATCTCGATGATGTGGATATTGAGAAATATGGTGATGATCTGGATGAAGATGATGATAGTAACAATGGGTCAAGTGATAACAGTGGATATGAAAATAAGAGATCCTAATACCTAGTTAGTAGAATTCCAATTCTTCCTTAGGTGTGTCCACACATAGTCGACCGGCTATCGATCCATGTCGACTGACACGTCCACACTGTCTCGACAACATAGTTTTATCTCATCCTTTGACGTCGATCGACGGCCGGTCGATTATATTTGGAAACTTTTTTCAGATGTAAGTAAGTGACCATTTTGGTTACTATCATCTTAGTAGCTTTCATAAAACTTATGGATCTCCCAATTTGTGGATCATTTCAAAGGCATTGTTGTTTCTTAATTAGATGAACTATCATCTTAGTAGCTTTCATAAAACTTATGGATCTCCCAATTTGTGGATCATTTCAAAGGCATTGTTGTTTCTTAATTAGATGAATATCCCAATATCCCATCTTAACAAATACTCGTAAGTACCTACTTAATTCCACTCATTTCAAAGGCATTGTTGTTTCTTAATTAGATGAATATCCCAATATCCCATCTTAACAAATACTCGTAAGTACCTACTTAATTCCAAAATAGTATTATGAAAGAAGCGTACACGCGACCAATACCATTAAAATAATATTGTGTTAGGCTAAATTATTATTAACAGTGGATTTTTATTACCTCAAGTGTCTTCCAGTGGTTACTACACAATGGCACATCCTGAAGTATTGTTCGTCGAGGAAACCAGCTTGGGCAGTGTGGAAATTAGCACTACGCATCTACGCAAACTTCATTCAGGAGTGATAAATGATCAAGCCCATTGTTTAATTCCATCCATCAATGGTCTTTCTATCTAAATTAGCTAATAGATTCAATGGATTCAAGAATTCAACTGAATTGAGAACTTCATTTAATAAATGATAAGAGGTTACAAGCATTACACCTCCTCTTCAATGTCCAATTTTTGTTCCGCCATTTATTAATTTAGATCTAGTTCTGTGCCATTCTGTACCACGAGCCAGCCTATCAGCCATAAGTGACAGCTCAGTGATAAACCGTTGGTCTCGTAATCCAGAGAATTGTGAGGACATTTAAAAAGCCTTTGGATTAAACAACGTAATTATTAACCTTTTAACTTCTCAGAGAGAAGACTTTTTAGGCTCCTTTAAATTTAAGTCTGACCAGCCTTTTGATATTAAAAGAATTCCACTGCTTACCTAGGTATTCTACTACCCACTTCCTACGTATGATAACCAAGTCAAATAGTGCTTCATCACATAATAATGAGATCAAAATGTTCAAAGTCATAAACTGAGTAAGAAGACGACTATGACAAGATTAGCCACCAAAGTCACATGAAAGGCATTTTTGAAATACCAACCCATCATTAAGCTTTCTGTGAAAATCTGAAAATATTTGTTGTAACCATCTGGAATTCTGGATGGTATTGTTGTTGACACCAAGTGTGACATATCTGACATCATAATTATAGGTCAAAATCCTTTCAAATGTCACCAGGTGAATTCTTAGGGCTTTCTGTTCGGAAGGACTTGAAATGACAGCAGAATAACAAACGCACCTGTTGAAATGCCAAGGCACATACACAATCAAAGGTAGCATCAAGAAGTCCCTTAAATAAAATAAAAAATGTTTTGAAATCTTATTAAAAATTAGAGATGAGCACTTGAGTTTTGTGAATTCATCCTCGGGTACACTTGACTTGGGACATTGGATGCTCTTGTATAAAAAATGTCTTTAGAGGTCAGGCTGATACTTCAAATCCTCTAAGAAGCTTTTCTGTTATCTTTCATACATTACTTCTATTCCATCCATACCTAGTTGTTATTAGGTATGTAGGTATTTTCATAGAGCTTTCTGCATTCCAATTTCGATCTTTGTTCCATTTACGGAACGTGGAAATCCTTCAGGGTTCACGGGCAGTACCCTGCAGTGCCAGTGTATAGTGACTAGTCTTTAATAGGTGAAATTTCTGACTTTGTGGTCATCGCTCACAACATCGTGATGGGGGATACAATATTTATGTACAAATTTAAGGGTAGCTTACCCAAATCACCTATGATATAGGGCTTCTAGCTATAGTCTAGTCTAGAGTCTTCTTCTTCTTCTTCTTCTTCGCCTTTTCCCGTGTTTAGGCAAGGTCGGCGTTTATCGTCAGCCCTCAATCAGCCCTATTAGGGTGATCGCTTTTGGGCTGACTTCTGGGCTGACGGATCACTTTTCAGGCTAATTTGCTCCCCGTTTAAAGCCAGTCTCGAATCTCTAAAAGGTGTAAGGACACAATATCACGGGATTCGAAATTCCAACGTCTGTATAAATGTGTCCCATGTTTCCATTGTTAGGTTAATGTAGTGGAACACAGAGTGTTATGCTTCGGGATTATTTTATTACATTTGGTTCGTGACAATGCGCGATGATGACGCTTGAGATTTTTGTTACGTCTTTCATTTCGACTCTCTTTAAAGTTTCAATGCATTTGTTTGTATCGGGATTTTCTCATCACAACCAGGGAGAGACATTTTGAGAGGAACCGCTTGATACCGGTCCTCTTTTTACAGATATATTGTGATCCTGTACCCTGTTACTTGACGATCCACTGAAAAAAGACGATTTTCATTAAATTTTCTTTGATCTTTATATGTAGGTACCTATCTTGAGAAATCTTTATGGAGAAGGAAACTGGTGCCTACTGCCTACCAGCGTACCAGTCATTACTATTGAAGCGATCGGAAGTTCTCAGTTTGAGCTGAAAAAGTCGTATTTCTGAGCATCTCCTTTGCTCTTCTTTCTTCAGACACAAATCCGAATATCTTATTGGAAGCCAATGATTCAGCAGTTCGAATCTCTAAAAGGTGTAAGGACACAATATCACGGGATTCGAAATTCCAACGTCTGTATAAATGTGTCCCATGTTTGCCTATGAGCTGGCGACAAAATTTTACAAGTGGATGCCCTTCGCACTCAACCTTTGCTATTCCTCTAGTTTTTCTTCTCTAGCTTCTAGCTTCTCTAGATAAATGTACAAAATTTTATGACTTGACTTGGACTTGAACTTTCAACCTGGGGACGGAAAATTCACCTCACCAACAAATTACACTGCTGAGTTATTTCATTGAAACACTTTGTCCATTGGATCTCTTGTTCCAGATATCTCTTGTTGTATAAAATAATAAAAATCAAACTCATTTTACGCCTAGATGACTTTGGAAAAACAGAGCAGCTGTTGGATAATGGAGCTTAGTGCCATCCACTTTAATATCCAATAAGATATAATGAAAATAACATTAGTGGAAATGAAAATAACATTAGTGGAACCCACTCCAATAGATAGCTCATTAAAGAGCAGCTGAAATGTCATCCATCCGTGATCCTGACAAATGATGTCCTATAACGACCTTACAGAAGTTTCAGGAGAGTGATGGATAACTGAGGAATAGCGAAGACAGAAAGGTGGACTTGGTTTTCATGGAAAACGAAAATGTCGTAAATGAGTGAGCCTGTGAGTTATGTTGTTTTAGATTTAGACACTGCTTAACACTTTTGGAATTTTGGAAAAGAGGAGTAGGTAGCCTACCTAAGTACAAGTTAGAGGTAAATAAATTAACTCGTTTTAAAGAACCGATAGGATACCCCTTGAATTTTGTCTTACGATACTATTTTAGACACAAAGAAGTGCCTACTAGGTACTTACTACCTACAAATCAAAATCAATAAATTCGATGTAGAATACCAAATTTCAATCACCTCAAATCTCTAAGCATAAAAAACAAGGTAATATAATTGATATATGAAAATTATTTCCTTTTGCACACGGATCAGTAGGTAGAATCAGAATAATAATTATTATGAAACTACTATTATTTTCCCCGTGTTCAGACGGGGTCGGCGATTTTCGTCAGCCCTCAATCTCTAGGGTGATCGCCTATGAGCTGGCGACAAAATTTTACAAGTGGATGCCCTTCGCACTCAACCTTTGCTATTCCTCTAGTTTTTCTTCTCTAGCTTCTAGCTTCTCTAGATAAATGTACAAAATTTTATGACTTGACTTGGACTTGAACTTTCAACCTGGGGACGGAAAATTCACCTCACCAACAAATTACACTGCTGAGTTATTTCATTGAAACACTTTGTCCATTGGATCTCTTGTTCCAGATATCTCTTGTTAGATTCTCTTGTTGTAATATATCGAGTTGTGGGAAATCCAGGTGCCCAGGTAACTCACACAGGTGTACAATAAGATAGCTGTCATTAACTGAGATCGATCTCTAGTGGGTGTTTAATACGGAGGAACAAATTTAATGAGATTTCAATAGGTGCCATCAACGAATCTCCTTGTTTGAAAACTCTTCCGTCCTATAACGAGGACCAAGAGATGATCTCCAGTGTTCATTACCCACTCATCCGTGCCCTCTACGTCGTGGACTACTGAAAATTCAAGAGAAAGAAGAGGACACGGAAAGTACAAGTACCTACCTACTCATCCGTAATGTTAAAATTAACATCTCTTATATCCAGCGGCGTGGGCAGAGATTAAACTTCGTTGGAGGTACCAGTTCCCAATTTACCACTGAAGTTAAGTAACGTTTAGCGTGGTTAGTACTTTGATGGATGATCATCTGTCTATGTATCATGTATATTCATGTAATGAGGAGATCCATTACATCATTCTAAAGCTGTGTCCACACATAGTAGACGCCATCGACGCGACGTTGACTGAAACCGTGCACTGCCTCGACAACATCTCTTCACCTCGTCGATCCACGGCGTCGACTATGTGTGGACACAGCTTAACCCATTGCGTACCGTGGGCATCATATATGATAGACACATAATGTCCTCTGGGTACCTGGGTATCAGATTTGATAGGCAGAGCTACGTAACTTCCCAAGGCTGGGTAGCAGATATGATACCCTACACACAAAATCTAACGTGTTTCTTGGATTCCTCATATTCTCACCATTATGGCAATATGTCTGGTTTTAGCAGGACTCAAATAGCAACAGAGATATGGTTCTTTTTGTTGAACTATATTTTTTCTGTTATTGGAACCTATCTTATACCTCTTATACACTATGAACATATATTCTATGCTTTTATTTTTATTTTCCATCCTTTTATAAGCTTGCCACAAATGGTAGGTATACTTGTTTCAAGTCTAAATAGCACAAATATAATATATTGCAATTTTTGTTATAGTAGGTACAATCATAATATTATACTTTTTTTTATCTTTGGAACTAACAGAAAAATGAAAAGAAGAATGAATATTAGAAAAGTCAAAATGTTGGTTTATTGGAAATGAATGTAAGAGTTATAATATGAACATGGTTTCTTCTGAGAGTCCTTGTGCTCAGTTTTGACTATGCCCTTTTTGGCAGCTT
This sequence comes from Diaphorina citri, assembly GCF_000475195.1. NCBI lineage: Eukaryota > Metazoa > Arthropoda > Insecta > Hemiptera > Psyllidae > Diaphorina > Diaphorina citri. Next base: position 117,130 of record NW_007378018.1, on the reverse strand, counting down.
GAGACCCAAAATAGACCAAAAATGAAAATTATTGCACCCATACCTCATGAGAACAACTAAATAAATGGGTTTCTCCTTAGACCTTTTTGCTCAATGTTTTGAGCATTTTTTAACCTGAATTTTATAAACATGAAAACAACAACAGTTCTGTAGTTGAGGACAATCAACCCCTTCGGTTAGGTACTGCAAAACACCTAAACATAAAAACAACAACAGTTCTGTAGTTGAGGACAATCAACCCCTTCGGTTAGGTACTGCTGCAAAACACCTACAACAACAACTGCTAAGCTGACCAAATATGCCTAGTGTAATCTGTGGAAACAGTCAAGACAAAGTTGAGGCTTCTTTGGGCACTCGTCACAGTATGTGAACACAAAGTTGGGCTTCTTCTTAGCATCATTGCAATGAACATTTTGCGCTCAGAGTTTTTGGTAGCAAAACCTGCACAGGGTCGTCTAATTTTTTTCTCCTGGGCGATTCCAATGAACATTTTGCGCTCAGAGTTTTTGGTAGCAAAACCTGCACAGGGTCGTCTAATTTTTTTCTCCTGGGCGATTCCGTACTGTAGAATGTTTTGAATACCAAATTGCGCTTTTTGAGATGCTATGTGTTCTCCGTGTTGCTGTATGGGGTCGAAACATGGACAGTCACACAAGAAATTACAAAGAAACTTGAGGCCTTTGAAATGTGGCTGTATAGAAGGATGCTAAGGATCTCATGGAAAGAGAAGATTACAAACATTGAAGTCCTAATGAATGAATAAACAAATAAACAAACATGAAGCACGCTGAAAACGCGCAAACTACAATATCTGGGACATATAATGCGTAACAAAAACAGGTACATACTGCTCCAGCAAATACTACAGGGCAAAATCAACAGTAAGAGAGGTCCAGGAAGAAGAAGAACATCATGGCTGGCGAACCTAAGGCAGTGGTACGACAAATCATCAGCTGAACTATTTCGCATCGCTACCAACAAAGTGAAAATTGCAATGATGATCGCCAACATCCGGAACGGATCAACGGCACCCTAAGAAGAAGAAGAAGAAGAGATGGTGCTGTCTGTTTGATTGAGAACTTGAGGGTCTTCTTTCTGGTGGACATTGTGCAAAAAAGTCCGAAACCATCATTTCCCGGAAATTTTTCATTTGGTTTTTTTTTTATTTGTGGCCTTCGATACACGATCCAGGTATTCACAACAGACATCCCCCGCAAAATCTCAAATGCCACTCGTCGATATCATTTCAGACCCTTTCTGATGGTTGAAGCATATGATGTCATTTGGTCACTCAGGTCAATGCCCCCCTTCCCCTTATTGTATTCTAAAACTGCGAAAAGGTTTCAGTTGTGACCTTGGTTATCTTATATGATAGACAAAAGCAAACAAAAATAAACATGATCGCAGGGAACCGCGTCTATCACATAAGATAACCGGTTGGTTATCATATGTGATAGACAAAAGCAAACAAAAATAAACATGATCACAGGGAACCGTGTCTATCACATAAGATAACCGGTTTGGTTATCATATGTGATGGACAAAAGCAAACAAAAATAAACATGATCGCAGGGAACCGTGTCTATCACATAAGATAACCGGAACTTAAATCCGTTGTTCTTGCTAAAGTAGCTCTACATACGAGTTTTATACCTTCGTATATCGTTATTATCCTTGCTTTACTTCTAATATCTGACTTTGCTGAGCTTGACTTTAATACCGTGGTATATTCTAACATGGAGATTCGTGGACTGAACAGGCTAGAACTTTCTTTCAATCAGTCATTTTCATAATGAGGTTTATGCAGACGTTAATAGCAAAGGAAGCCGAAAACGGATTCTTGCACCCTACGGAGACCGACCACCGCCACAAACGTTGATTGTAAGATCGGAAAAGTTTAATGTTGCCAAATATACATATTTTTCTCCATATTAGTGAAATTTATACTGACTGGAGGGACAGGCAACTTCTTTTAGCTGGTGATTTGTGAACAAGGATTTTCGATTCTTTCTTTAAGACAAAACCCATATAAATTTAGGATTCGATTCAAAAACCCGCTGGAATGAGCTTGGAGCGAAAAGCTATCGCTCTTCAAAAGCTGTTCCAATATCCTTAACGTTTACTAGAGTAGCTCTTCAACTTATAAGCCCCTGTGACAATAAAAAATAATTATTGCCCTAGGAGACCTGGGTATCGAATAAGATAGACGGGTAAAATTGATGAAAAAAAGTCTGGGTCTCCTGGGGTCATCAGGTGAAAATGGCTCGGTACGCAATGGGATATATTTGGTTCAGATAAATTTTCCCATCTCATACTTTTTTTTATCCGCACAAAACTGGTTGGTTTGGGTCAGTTATCTCCACATGCATCCGCTTCGGATCACTGAGGGTCAAATCTTATAATTGCTTCTACGGATGCAAGTCTGTGAAGTCCATGATGGTTTGGTTCAAGTGCCACAATTCAGCACATCGCTGTGACGGCTTGGCCACGCCCCCCTCAGACTTATTTTCCTGATTATGTGATGGAGAGTGAGGAATTAAAAAATAGCAATGAGCTTGCATTATGATCTAACAAGCTGGAGATTTTGAACTAGAAGCCGTGGTTTATGCGTACCTACCTAAAGGCTGAATCTTATACAGATATGTATGCGTTAAGACTTATTTTCCTGATTATGTGATGGAGAGTGAGGAATTAAAAAATAGCAATGAGCTTGCATTATGATCTAACAAGCTGGAGATTTTAAACTAGAAGCCGTGGTTTATGCGTACCTACCTAAAGGCTGAATCTTATACAGATATGTATGCGTTTTTACCATCTAGGTCTGTAAAGGTAACATATTATTTTAACAGTTATGACCGTAGATAGTTAGTACTAAATTAGGCTATACTTAAAGCCCTCTTTGCCGTTTGACTGAAAATAAACCATCCCAGCTTCTCATTATTTTGACCTCACAAGGTTCAGAGCACCCCGTATGCGTTTTCATTCAACTTCTTCTTGATTAATTGACAGTTTTTTTTCAGCCCAGAATCATAGACCTGACATTTACATTGCACAGTTAAGATAGGAATGTTTCACATCAAATTGATCCAATATTGCTCAAATTTGAGGCATGGATTTTTGTCTCTGGTTATCTTACCCTTGCTTCATTTTCTACAGGTGAGTTTATTGTTCTTTTAGAACTTACGAGTATGACATACAGTAAAGTTTGTAACTCTAGATTTTTTCCATATTAAAATTGATTAGCACGTGATTTATTACAATTAGGCAGGTACTAGCCGTAATATCAAATAGGCTCTCTATGAGTTCAATTTCGTTAAACTTAAACTCAGCATACTGAAGATTGGTGGATGTATCTATTTCTCCATATGAGGAATTAGAGGATGTTCCTAATTTTTCTGAAATATAAATAATTGGTGGATGTTCCTATTCCTCAATATGAGAAATTTGGTGCATGTGTCTATTGCTTCATATGAAAAATTGGTGGAGGTGCCTATTCCTCCACATGAGAAATTGGTGGATGTACCTGTTTATCCATATATAAGAAATTGGTGAATGTGTCTATTCTGTCGCACACCTTATGGAATAGTGACACAGCTCAAAACACATCTCTCAGGTTCATTTTATTTTTATTGTGCTATTTTGAGGGGTTTATTCATTTATTTTCCCAAGCAGACTCGGCTTGGCAATTTAACGTTAAATACGGTTAGTATTTGGAGCCTTTGCCAAAAGAGCAAAAGTTCCAGATACATACTCATAGTGAGATTACCTATTTGTAAATTAGTTTCCTCTTCTTCTTTTTTCTTCATAAAATTATACCTACATATATTGTTTAATTTTGAGTCAGGTCAGTTTTCTCTAATGTGTCCAATCTGATCACATCGAAAATAAAACCCCAACGTGCAGACAAGTGACAATTATTCCATTGGTAACAAGAGTCCTCATGTGAAATGTCCTCTACATTCTGACCCCCAAATGACGAAGCAGATTATCTCAATTCTTCAAGTGTCAAGTGCATTGTATATCTTCATTTTACCCTTAATCCTTATCTGTTACACATCTACGAGGTTTACCAGTTACAAAATTGGATTAGGTGAACGTTTTGTGTAACTTATGAAGTTAAATAATACTGAGCATTGTCTTTATCACTTAAAGCTCTGTGCCTACACTCTACAGTTTTAAAGTACAAAGTTATAGTTACGCATCCACAAATTGAAATATTTTCGAAGATATGCAGACTGCTAGGGTCTAAAAAACTTTATACCAACAAATTTTGTATTTTCTAGTGGATGTGACACTTATCCTGATTTCCTTGATGAAAGTTACTCTAACAGTATTTTTTCCTAACCTATAAACCATGTAGGAGAGATATCTATTGAATTAGATATCTCTATTGAATTAGTTACCGCAAAACAAGATACATCTTTTATTTTTGCTCCGTGGTTTTTTGAATTTTTTAGCTATTCAAAGTTAATTAAAAAATTTCTTTTTAGTGTCAATTTTTTCCTTGTGTAATAAGCTTTCTTTATTGATAACATTCGTCTCATAAGGTTGAGTGTAAGTCATACAAATTAGGATAACATATTTTTATATCAGAACATTTGAGAAAAAATCCAACATCAACACGTAAATCTCCCTAGCAACCAGTTGTTAGGAGGAAAATTTTTTCTAGCTTTGGGAAACAGAAAAATATGATACTTTGATTTCAACGTTTGGGTGCTTCAAACATCAAAACTGTATTGTTATTCTTTCTTTATACCTATTGTAATCTACGTATTGTCCTGTACATTTTTCAAGATGACTCGTAAAAGTGGTGGTAAAAACAATGGATTCAATGAATCTCCTCAGTCGAGTTCAAGTGAGCCATTAACTATTCAAATGCTCATGAATAATGGATCGCTCCTTCAAGCTTTGTCAGATCAGATTGCTCAAAAATTGAATACCCTGATGGAGAAAAGAGTTGAACAGCTGGAAAGAGACGTCCAATACTTGCAAAAGGAAAACGTCGATTTGAAGAACAAGATGATTGAATTAGAGCAGTATGGACGTCGGAATTCAATCCGTATATTTGGCATGCAGGAATCCAAGGATGAAGATACCGTGGCTGCTGTCGTGCAGTTGGTTAATTCAAGATTTACTTAATTTTTTATCCGTTTCACCGTCTGCAAGTTAATTATTCATTAAAGTGGATTGGTTTGGGACGTTTGGGTGTTTTATTAATCAGCACTTTAAAAATATCTATAGAGAAAAAACTGTATCACCTAGTTGGGAGAAATTTCACAACACGAGTGATGAATTCAAGAATAATAAAAAATATCAGTGTGTCACTATCACAACATATGACACAACCAGCAAAACCCTACTTACTATTCATAGTTATCAGAATGTTTATCATAATGCTTTGAAAAAAGTCTAGTTGCTCTTTTACAGACAATTCTGACAAATTTTATTTGACAAACGAACGAAATTGCGTTTTTTCTTCGTGAAAACGACAGTTTTGTCAAAACTGTTGTTTCTAAGGCTCAACCGTATTCGTTTTGTAATATGGCCCTCAATATCATCCCTGATGTTTAGAACCAGGCTTTCATGTTTTGCCTACTCAGCATCCTAGAACCGATCAATATAATTTATGATGATTGAATCGCTTGTATAAAACGAGTAGTAATGGTATCTATCATGTTATACAAAGAGCTGTCATATTGTTTGAACTTACGCTGTGTGGTCTACGCCAGGGGTTTCTAAAGTGAACATCGCGGAATCGCAATGATAATAGTAAATGTTCAAAAAAGAAAGAAAAATGACAATAAAACGTCATTAGACACTTTTTGAGACCTTAAAAAAATCTTGAAATTGAAAGCTTTTGAGCAAATGAATAGGAATTACATATTGTAATTAGACCAGCTTAGGCATTTAGGTTGACATAGAAAATTTACCATTTTGCAACATTTAGATAGACGTAGACATCTGGGTGAAATGAATAAACTTCTAATCTCAAGGTAATTTATCCATAATCATACGTATTTCTATTTGATTTCAACATTAGTTGCATAAGAGGGTAAAATAACTACACGCAATTTCACACTAATTTTTCCATTGAACATCGGATTTGGTGTACTTGCGTGCCAATAATGGTCTGAATTCTTACCCCAAGAATTCTCTAATAGCATTTGAATGGGCTTATTTAGTTGGCACACAATAAAGAGTCAATAATTTGTGATAAATAATTCGAGACGTAGACATCTGGGTGAAATGAATAAACTTCTAATCACAAGGTAATTTATCCATAATCATACGTATTTCTATTTGATTTCAACATTAGTTGCATAAGAGGGTAAAATAACTACACGCAATTTCACACTAATTTTTCCATTGAACATCGGATTTGGTGTACTTGCGTGCCAATAATGGTCTGAATTCTTACCCCAAGAATTCTCTAATAGCATTTGAATGGGCTTATTTAGTTGGCACACAATAAAGAGTCAATAATTTGTGATAAATAATTCGAAAAAAAGTTTTAATTCTGAGTGAACGTAATAATAGTTTGCTATAGAACGACAGATTAAAGATATTTAAAGCCCATATTTAGGTCTACCTGCTGATTGGAATTATGGTACCCCGCATATCAGATTAGCAGCTCTAAATTCCAGCTTGGATCATTATCCAATATGTCTGTCAATAATTTACAAATCAATTTATCCTTCATTGCGAAATCTAAGTTAATTTAACGTAATTTATTGAAAATGTATTTATTCAAGTTGAAATTAATCCAACGGACTTCTAAATTCTCAAGCCTCGGCACCATGTTCTTGCTGAGTCTTGTAGTGAATGTATGTAATATTTGTGCATAAAAACTTAAATCCGTTGTTCTTGCTAAAGTAGCTCTACACACGAGTTTTATACCTTCGTATATCGTTATTATCCTTGCTTTACTTCTAATGTCTGACTTTGCTGAGCTTGACTTTAATACCGTGGTATATTCTAACATGGAGATTCGTGTACTGAACAGGCTAGAACTTTCTTTCAATCAGTCATTTTCATAATGATGTTTATGCAGACGTTAAAATAGCAAAGGAAGCCGAAAACGGATTCTTGCACCCTACGGAGACCGACCACCGCCACAAACGTTGATAGTAAGTTTGGAAAAGTTTAATGTTGCCAAATATACATATTTTTCTCCATATTAGTGAAATTTGTACTGACTGGAGGGACAGGCAACTTCTTTTAGTTGGTGATTTGTGAACAAGGATTTTCAATTCTTCCTTTAAGACAAAACCCATATAAATTTAAGCGATTCAAAAACCCGCTGAAAATGAGCTTGGAGCGAAAAGCTATCGCTCTTCAAAAGCTGTTCCAATATCCTTAACCTTTACTAGAGTAGCTCTTCAACTTATACTCTCGAACTCTCCTTAGAAGATAGGAGGATCTGAGAGTTTTCTCCGTTGATTCCACCCAGCTCTCAGATCGATCCTGATTTCGTCCACTCCCCAGATTAGTGACGCTAACCACTCTATTATTTCTTCTCACTTTGACCGCTTGTTGATAATATTTGCATCGCCCCACGATGCGGCAGATACGTGCAATTTGTTAGGATCAAATTTACGTGTGAAGATAGACGCACCAAGAGGCCATCGGATTAGACGTGGATTTAGTTACAAAGCACTGGGTAATTTTTAGACGTAAGATAAAAGCAAAAAAAATGTTCAAGTTCATATATAGACGCATCAGGACGGAATGTATGCAAAGAATTAGAGGAAAATAAATACGAATGAATTAATCACACTTCTCCCGAGAGTCGTTAATAAACACAGAATTGATGTACGTAGACATCTCTCACTTGAAACCTACAATAAAAATATTACAACTAACCTTTCCCAGCAGAGTGAGATAAGTATAGTGCCATGGAGAAAACAATAAAATGAAGATAAATCTTGGTACATAGGTGAATTCCTGTACCCTTCAGGAGGAGACTTTGTGATCTTCAGAATTGATGTACGTAGACATCTCTCACTTGAAACCTACAATAAAAATATTACAACTAACCCTTCCCAGCAGAGTGAGATAAGTATACATAGTACCATGGAGAAAACAATAAAATGAAGATAAACATTGGTACATTGGTGAATTCCTGTACCCTTCAGGAGGAGACTTTGTGATCTGCAGAATTGATGTACGTAGACATCTCTCACTTGAAACCTACAATAAAAATATTACAACTAACCCTTCCCAGCAGAGTGAGATAAGTATAGTGCCATGGAGAAAACAATAAAATGAAGATAAATCTTGGTACATAGGTGAACTCTTGTACCCTTCAGGAGGAGACTTTGTGATCTTGTCCCAAGCTATGTACCTACCTAGTGGGGACTACTTACCATCTAGGTCTGTAAAGGTAACATATTATTTTAACAGTTATGACCGTAGATAGTTAGTACTAAATTAGGCTATACTTAAAGCCCCCTTTGCCGTTTGACTGAAAATAAAATATTATTTTAACAGTTATGACCGTAGATAGTTAGTACTAAATTAGGCTATACTTAAAGCCCCCTTTGCCGTTTGACTGAAAATAAACCATCCCAGCTTGCAGTTTTGATATTCTTCATTGTTTTAATCATCAACCGTAGGTACCGTTTTCAAAGATATATAATACTTATTATGATTAAGAGTAGGAAGTGTAGGTGGGTACCTAACTAATCTAATTTATTGAAATCGTTGATATTAAGTACAATTTTACTTTTGCCGACAGTAAATAATCTATTGAAAGTTATGTTTTTGTAAAAAAAGTGTTTGAAAATGTGTTTTCACAAACAAAATTACAGTGATTAGTTAACCCCGCATGATTTATGGGTGATGATGGGAAATATTGATTTGAGTGTAAACTTTATCTCCTGATCGTTTATGCCAGAACTTGACCCAAAAGGGACCACAACGTTCAGAAAGAATCGCGGATTGGAATTGATGGGTTTTAGAAATGAGATCAGAAAATGACTTTCGTGCTGAGATTGATTTTTTCCCCAAGAGGTTTGATAGAGGGAACTGTTAACTGAGGTCTTATCGTACTGAAACCGAAGAGAGAAGGAAGACAGGATAGGAGAAAGTCAGCCGTTCCGAGAACGAATCTTACCTGTTTATGATAAAATCCGCCCCGGGCGGTAATTGAACCCGCGACGTAGCGCTTACAATGCAGACACACTACCCTCCAAGTTAACTAGACTGGCTAAATTTCAACTTTACCTTCTAACATTTTGAGTAGCATCAGTACCTTCGAATGTTGGATGTGCAAATTTACCCAAGAGAGACAATAGTGGTGATGGATGTGTCAATTTTCTCACTAAGAAAACTAGTGGATTTTTTGTTGCTCATTTCCATCATAATTTCTATTGGACTTTCCACTTCTACCTTTCGTTCACTTACTTCACTTTTTCATAGTTAGTTCACCTTATGGGTAGATAGGTAGATACCTACCTGTATATAGGTTTCGGATGGTTATTATTTCCATAATCTCTCTGTGTTTGAAGCACGATTATCTTCTAAGCGTTGATTTAAATGGTTCATTGTTTTCCTTACCATTATGGATTGGTTTATTGGATCATGGGAGAAGGATAGGGTATCAATCAAAATAATTGTATCACTGGTGAACACTATTTATGTGTAGGTAATTTATATTTATGTTCATAGTCTCATTAGTGAGAGGTATTGTTTGGTTTAGGATATCAGGAAGATGGAGTAGGTAGTTGTTATTTTGTTGATATTGATTATATTCTCAACTAATGGCATTAGAACGAGGGAGGCTCAGTCTGTTTTCACATCCATGAGTAGATAATTAGTTAGAGATAGATAAAAGTAAATAATCAGTTATTGAGCCGCCATAGGTAAAACAAAAACTCATTCAACTGACACTAACGATATTAAACACATCAGCCACCCTCATAATAATATAGATACGAACATAATCACTCATTAAATACATAATTAGGAACATTCAAACTTCTAGGGTAAGAACTTAACTTATTCTTTGAGAAAGTATTGAGTCATCCACTAAATATACCAGAGAAAGCAAAAGACACAGGAAGCAAAAAAAAAAAAATCTAATGAACCAAAAATGTACCCATCCTAATCCTAATGGGCACCAGAGTTAATCCAGATATTGTGAACCTCAAATCAAATCAAGTTTAACAAACGAAGCTCTAATCGAATTCTAAAATAGGAGATAACCAAAATGTAGCGTCAGTTATGTGGTTTCTAGCTTGCTGTAAACCATAGAACACCTCAACTTGATGAAAATTACTCTGGTTAAACCACAGAATTTACTTAGCAACTCTACACATACATTAGATTGCTTTCGTTGTATAATGTGATGGTACTGAGATGAGGTCTATTTGTTCTGCTCTTTTTAATAAGTTTGTCTTTCGATTTTTTTTTGTTCAGTGTTCAGGGAGCACTCAGGTTGCGGATTCGATTCCCGTCCGAGGAGAATTTTTTTATCCCAAGTAGATAGGTTGGTTTTCTCCTCCTATATACTGTCCTTCTTCCCTCTTCGATTTTGGGGCGATAAGAGCTCCCGTTGTCACAGTTCTCTCTGATGTATTGTGTATTTAAAAAAATCTGGTGTGAACATCACACGACTTTCCTTATCCTATTGAATGATGCTTATTTGAGTGTTCTTTTACCCTAACTTTTACAATATCTCTAACCGTTTTGTCGCTATAGCTGAAAACCGCCAAAAAACGGTCGAAATCTGTGTGTATTTCTTATGGGGGGACTAAAAAACGTCAATATCTTGGGAACGGTTTGGAATTTCGGGATTTTCCGATTTTTCCTAGTACCTACAAAAAATAAGGAATCCAATGGTGAAAACCGCATCTTCCTAGCTCATCTAGAAGTGGGTTAGAATTTGTATACGTGAGTCAGTCAGTCAGTCAGTTACACAAGGGGCTGTATATATTTAGGATAAGTAGGTACATAATCACTCATTAAATACATAATTAGGAACATTCAAACTTCTAGGGTAAGAACTTTATTCTTTGAGAAAGTATTGAGTCATCCACTAAATATACCAGAGAAAGCAAAAGACACAGGAAGCAAAAAAATCTAATGAACCAAAAATGTACCCATCCTAATCTAATGGGCACCAGAGTTAATCCAGATATTGTGAACCTCAAATCAAATTGAGTTTAACAAACGAAGCTCTAATCGAATTCTAAAATAGGAGATAACCAAAATGTAGCGTCAGTTATGTGGTTTCTAGCTTGCTGTAAACCATAGAACACCTCAACTTGATGAAAATTACTCTGGTTTAACCACAGAATTTACTTAGCAACTCTACACATACATTAGATTGCTTTCGTTGTATAATGTGATGGTTCTGAGATGAGGTCTATTTGTTCTGCTCTTTTTAATAAGTTCGACTTTCGATATTTTTTTTGGGGGGGGGGGAGCACTCAAGTCGCGGATAAAAGCTCCGTTGTTACAGTTCTCTCTGTATTGTATACATGTACGTGTAAATGTAAAAATAAAGTATCAAATATCTCTAACAGAAAAAAAAACACATTTTTTTACTCGGTAGGTACTTATCTACCTACTTTAGTTAGATTAGTACGTTCATTTATTACAATAGTAGGTACCTATGTCTTCCAACATCTAGCATGTGTAGGTAATAGGTATGCATAGGTAGCTATGTACACTATGTAGGTATGTACCTAGGTAGGTATTTATTAATCGAAGATCGTCTGAACATACGCAACTAATATGGTCCATATAATCTCACATACAAGAAGATAGTCAATAAGCGAAGAATACGTAGTACGTTGCTCTAAGAATAAAAAATATAGAAAGCTGTTAGAGCAAGACAAATAGGGATTATTGACCATTGACTTTAAATAGAAATCAATCTTCAGACCAAAAGAGTTCATTGTAATGTAAATAGTAAATAGGTACCACCTAGTATCTAGATACATAGTAAATACCTTCGTAGGTACCTTACTTACTCTATGAGTGTAATAATCCATAATGAATGTAATAACAACAAGATTACTCGAACCAAATAATCGAGCTGTGGGTTTTGAAGAACGAATTGAGAAGTTTTACTAATAGATTAAAATATACCTACAAGTATTATAGAAGAAATTATATTTCATTTTTTGAAAGAAGTCAGTTTGGGTTCAGAAGATAAATACATCCCGTGAACCTTTAGAAAAATTATAAAGGCCTCGAAACGGCAAAGCTCTGCTATTTTGCCAGTTTTTTTTTTCCCCACTGTTAAAAATAGTAGGTACCTGATATCTACGACTGTGCTACATGTGAGACTCTGCATACCAACCTACCTACCCACACCTGATACCAACAGTACCTATAATCTAGCAACAGCGCATTTTTCCTGGACTTGACTTCTTTCATAAATCGGACTATACCTATATTAGCTATACGAAAATACTATGGCAGATAGACAGATATTATCTCGTAAGAAAATTCAGCCTAGTTGGGAAATACCCAATTAGTTTCGGATTAGAGGATAGAAGGATAGATAGTATGTTTGGAAGATGCCTCATATTCATCATGTACTTGGTATAGTAATAGTAGGCAACTATCTAAACTCACCTTAATTCAATTACCTTCAGGACTGCTTGGAAAAACATGGAGGTTAAGTGATCGCCTTTAGTTGCCTGGTTAGCCAGAAGACGCTGGTTCGAATCCTGACCGAGGCTTGGAATTTTATCCTCATATGTTTTGGTTCATTGAACAAACGAAGTAGTTTCCAAGTTTCAACTTGATGGTTTTGAATGTTTTGTCCGATATTGATGAAATTTGGCAGACATTTTACTCGACGCGAAAGCATACAGAAAACTCATTATTAGATTTTCAGCCTGATTGGTGCGTTGGGAAGAAGAAGAAGGGAAGAAGAAGAAGAAGAAGAAGAAGAAGAAGAAGAAGAAGAAGAAGAAGAAGAAGAAGAAGAAGAAGAAGAAGAAGAGCTCGTGCCAATAAAATTTGAAGAGTTCTCTATCAATTAAAGTAACCATCACTGAAACTTAACTCGATAATGTTCAGTTCGATTTTACCAATCAAAATTTGACACAGGGTAAAATTCCGGAGGTGGTAGAAGTGAATGCCACTTCTCGAGTTGGAGCGCTATTCTTGACTTATTTACCTTCCACTCAGGGTTGAAAACTTCATCTTTCCCTTTTCCAAGATATCAACTTATCAGTTGCTGGTTGGAATCAGGGCTGTCTTGAGAACTGCAGAAGGTGTTTTCTAGTACATATTCATTGACACAAACATGATAACTGACACGGAAGTTTCTGGTTTCTGAGGTGTCAACTTTGACTTAGAGGGTTTCCTTTCGTTCGTTACTATGAAATGAACATGGCTTATGGAGGGAGTTGAGGAGGAGGATCAGGAGGAGAAGAAGAAGGAGAAGACGAAGGGGGAGAAGGAGAAGAAGAAGAAGAAGAGCTCGTGCCAATAAAATTTGAAGAGTTCTCTATCAATTAAAGTAACCATCACTGAAACTTAACTCGATAATGTTCAGTTCGATTTTACCAATCAAAATTTGACACAGGGTAAAATTCCGGAGGTGGTAGAAGTGAATGCCACTTCTCGAGTTAGAGCAAAGAAGAAGAGCTCGTGCCAATAAAATTTGAAGAGTTCTCTATCAATTAAAGTAACCATCACTGAAACTTAACTCGATAATGTTCAGTCCGATTTTACCAATCAAAATTTGACACAGGGTGAAATTCCGGAGGTGGTAGAAGTGAATGCCACTTCTCGAGTTAGAGCGCTATTCTTGACTTATTTACCTTCCACTCAGGGTTGAAAACTTCATCTTTCCCTTTTTCCTTCTGTCCATTGAGACCGGGCCTTAAAATGGATAAACTTTGATAGAATGGATAAACTCATCAATGTAAGCTCTGTGGCACAGAGATGATGCGGTATTTACCGACACAGGGCAACGAGGCAGCCAATCTCCCAAACATAAAGATGATAATAACACCCATGTTAATCATGGATGTGCTTTATTTATTATGAATTGGTAGTCATCTTTGTGTCCATTGGAAAGAAAATAATGACCGTCGGACATGTTTTACATACACAATTCGACGAGATCTCTTTCTACCTCTTCACAGTTTGTTTATGCCTTGCATTCATATGGCTGGTACATTCATAATACCAGAGCTTGTTTGAATAAATGGTCAGAAAAAGGAAAGAAAGGTGAGTGTTTCATCGCTCGATAATCACGATATCAAAGAAACAGTCCAATAGTTTTTTAATACATACTTGTTCTCCACACGGACAACTGGATGTAACCCATTAACTTTGACATCTCATTTTTACCTTCTGAAGTCGAATCTGAGATCCCAAATATTGCAATTCACAGGCAAGAACTTAAATCCGTTGTTCTTGCTAAAGTAGCTCTACATACGTGTTTTATACGTATATCGTTATTATCCTCGCTTTACTTCTAATGTCTGACTTTGCTGATGAGCTTGACTTAGGAATTAATTTGGATTCAATAATAAAGAAACAGAATGGATTGAAGGATTAAAGGAATCCAGAGAAGTTTGCGCATGCGTAGAAGCCAGTTTTTGTATAACTTGAGGCAACACATTGTCCATTCTGTATCGCCGTCGGTATAGCGTTGTGAGACAAGTTGTGACGTGTTTGTTAGCGTTGTTTTGTTCTGTTATTATTTTACGCGAAAAAATCGCCGGTAATTTGAATTCGACTCGATTTTTTTCTGAATTTAGTATTAATTTATGCGTGTTTTTGAATGTGTTTTAACTATCAATTTTAAGTAAAACTCTTTGACAATATAATTATTTTATAATTAAATTTAATGTAAAATAACATTTATACAGAATTAAACCGTGTTTTTGTTCTTCGTAACGAAAATTACGATTGAATTTTTTTCATTTTAAAATGTGCCTGTAAAAAAGTACCTTTTTGCTTAATCTAATTCCGTGACTAGTTATTTAGAAACCAGCTAGTTATTATAATAATTGTTTATCTGTAGCAGTTTTGATTATTCTTCATTGTTTTAATCATCAAGCGTAGGTACCGTTTTCAAAGATACATAATACTTACCTATTATGATTAAGAGTAGGAAGTGTAGGTGGGTACCTAACTAATCTAATTTATTGAAATCGTTGATATAAAGTACAATTTTACCTTTGCCGACAGTAAATAATCTATTGAAAGTTATGTTTTTGTAAAAAAAAGTGTTTGAAAATGTGTTTTCACAAACAAAATTACAGTGATTAGTTTATTGTTAACCCAAAAATATTTGATTCACATGATATTTCGTACGTTTTTAGTTTTAACATGATTGTGCATAGTGTTATCATCGCTCATCAGTAACATTTTGGATTAAATGATCGACAAAGTGGATTAATTGACACTTCTTGGATTAATGATTGAAAAATGCTCTGCAGAAGGATGAGGCATGGCTACTTACCATCTAGGTCTGTAAAGGTAACATATTATTTTAACAGTTATGACCGTAGATAGTTAGTACTAAATTAGGCTATACTTAAAACCCCCTTTGCCGTTTGACTGAAAATAAACCATCCCAGCTTCTCATTATTTTGACCTCACAAGGCTCAGAGCACCCCACTTTATCCATACATCCGGTGTCGAGTAAAACTGTTGCCACATCAGGGTTAAAAATTTAATCAGAAATACTAAAATGTAAATAAATCCTCCTCACTTGAACCTGCAAGATTTTTAAGAAGGAAAAATGAACCACTGTCTCAATGACTAATCGGCCTGCGGAGTCCAAGACCAGGGCCGAGACTTTAGACTGACTGGTTCTGACGGCTTGACGGCTTTCATTCACAAGTTTTGTGATTGCTCACAGCAGGGACGTTGTGGGGTTATTTAATTCATTGCCAAATTGCAAATTGCCATCATGTCCTTGGTTCCTTACTGATCTCACCATCTGGAAAACAACCCTATATAAATATATTTAACAGTTGACTTTAGCGTTATAGTGCTGCCAGAGATTCCCGTGGTAAATGACCAGCAGAGTTGGTAATGCCGTTCCGCGAGATATGAGTTTATCGGCATTTGAATTACAATGCATATCGTTCGTTGCTCAACAAGTTATATGTTACTTCCAAAAAGTCTACCGACTACAGTGGAGCAAGTAGTAATATTGGAGCACAAGTTCTGTGTCTATTATTATAAACGCAAAATTTCGAGTTCTGATCTCACCGTCTGGAAAACAACCCTATATAAATATATTTAACAGTTGGCTTTTAGCGTTATAGTGCTGCCAGAGATTCCCGTGGTCAATGACCAGCAGAGTTGGTAATGCCGTTCCGCGAGGTATGAGTTTATCGGCATTTGAATTACAATGCATATCGTCCACACAAACTATTAAAGCAAACTTTTGTGTCCTCATTACAACAGTGCTATTGTTATCAATACAAAACACACTGTTTTTACTCCTCAAGGACCCAGAGAAGAAACAACGGGACATAATCTCACACGTTATCAATTCATTTCATCTCTGCTCACAAGCTTGATCAATTAATAATCCAACGGTGCGACGTGAAGCCAACGCAAGGTATCGAAGGAAGGACAAATAGTATCGATATCCGCGGATATGAATGATGAGCTGCCTTCAGGAATGTCCGTTTCTCGAGTCTCACAAGATTTTTATGATCGTGTGAAATTTAACACTCAAGAGGAATCGATCGAGGATGCACAAGCAGCTACATGGTGTCCCCGAGATCTCTAGATTTTTTTTAAATGAGTGTTCCACCGACGTTTTTATTCTCCGTTTCTCGGGTCTCACAAGATTTTTATGATCGTGTGAAATTTAACACTCAAGAGGAATCGATCGAGGATGCACAAGCAGCTACATTTTTTTTTTTTAGTGAGTGTTCCACCGACGTTTTTATTCCGTAGCAATGAAACAACTGCTAAATTAGACGCATGTGGTCTGTGTCGTAGCATGCCCATCCCGTAGTATGCCTCTCATCAGATGGGCGAGAAGAGTCACGATACTTCCCATTTAGGTGCTGGGTCGACACGAGAATTGATTCTCGCATTATTCTTATTCTTGAGGTGCCTATCCGGTTCGGACGTTCGACCTCTGGTTTTTTTTTTTTTTTTTTTTTTTTTTTTTAGTGAGTGTTCCACCGACGTTTTTATTCCGTAGCAATGAAACAACTGCTAAGTTAGACGCATGTGGTCTGTGTCGTAGCATGCTCATCCCGTAGTATGCCTCTCATCAGATGGGCGAGAAGAGACACGATACTTCCCATTTAGGTCGGTGCTGGGTCGACACGAGAATTGATTCTCGCATTATTCTTATTCTTGAGGTGCCTATCCGGTTCGGACGTCGGCTATCATGTTGGCTATTAAGACTTTGTTGGCGGCTGCCCGGCATCATGGATACAGTATAAACTCGTATCAACTTATCATTGATGTAGTCTAATCTAGAATTCTAGATGAGACTTTCAGGTATTTGTTTTTTAATTTGGTTGAAAGGACTCAGTACATCAGCAAAGAATGATCCAATAATCTGACCGACAAATAAATAAATGACAATGGCTTTTCAAAGATTCTTTACATATTAGGTATTAAGTATTATGGGTTTTGTCTGAGCTATCCAGAATACAGGAGTAGGTAGGTAAATAAAATTTGGGATTGGTTGATTCATAGAGGTAATTCATTATTTACAATAGGGGTAGTCTGTGACAAGTGCAACATGCTTATTTGACCATGCAAAGTTACAGATTGAAAACGTTTGCCAAAACCTTAACCACCTTGTACCTGCATGTCCATGTGTAACCCATTCCATGGGATCTTGGTTCAGAGAAGAAAAAGTCCCAGTAAGGCTATTTTGGACGCCTTCCAGAAGACATCATGTTAGTTTATCGGTTTTCGTGCTCTGTATAGGAATATTCATATTTTTAAAGGAAATCAAACTTAGAACAATCAAATCATAAAAAAAATATTAGTTAGCGGGTTTCTCGAATTCTCAGGGGAACTTGAGATTGCTCCTGATAATATGGTTGTCGGTACGTTTTGCTTTGGAATGACATAGTGATTCGTTGGTCAATAGATTCGAGGCCTAGGTTTCCAGGTTTGGATACAGGAAAGTCTTAGAACACATACGGGAGCAATTCGTTAGATACTTCATATGCCATATGTACGTAGAAAATGAGTCTACTTGTAAATGAAAACTCTGCAAGTTAAACTGTAAAACTCATATCTGAGAAGTCCTGAATTTGGGTTTTATCCATTTTTGTTTCGCAAGTTGTCCATTGCTATTCATAATAGTCATTAGAGCTTTTATTGAAAACAGCAAATTTAAGGTTTCCTTTGGATTGGGAAAAGTTAAGGCTTCCTTTGAATTAGGAACAGTTAGTTTAGGTAAACCAGTCAAAGGTCACAGTAGGTATCATGTGTCGCAAGTTTACATGGTTCTGGAACATCCTGTATATTCTTCCAAGGTAATTAAAGCCGTGGAATCACTCAGCGGAGTCAAGTTTCCAGTTAAGTGAAGTCGCACTATTGGTGACCGACCACTGAACCATCATTTCGATATAATGGATGATTACAATAAAAATTAATTGATTTAGGAAAATTAATTTTAATTGTTATCGCCATTATTGACGATACTGGCCCGATGTGACGAGGAATAGAAGCTAACGATTGGCTAGATAAACCGCAATGTGCCTCTGCTATAAAAGAGGTGACCAATTGACCATTGCTATACGGAGGTACAGGGTGGAGCAACTTTTAGGAATCTTCAAAATTTCGAAGGCCTTTCAAATAACCTTTCAATTGGCCAAAAAGTATTGAGCTGTCAAAAGCTACCTGCCTCTGAAGCAAAGTGCTGAAAGCCCGCTTAAGGTAGACACACAACCAGATTTATCTTGAGAATTGGACTGATCTGTCCGATCGTGTGTGGGTCCCTAAAAGAGGCTTTCACTATACACTTTTTGGAAAGAAGAGGCTTTCACTATACACTTTTTGGAAACGTGTTTGAGTTTCAGATTTTATAAGATAATAATTAGCGCAGAGGGTTTCAAAATATTGGCACGCATGAATGACTGAGCTGATGAATGAGCTTGTTTTGGGTTCCTGAAATTATAAACTTACCTGTACAACAACTCAAAAACCAAATTCACTATTATCAAGTTTATAATGAGTCTATTTCCCCTTCTCCTCTAGAATCTATTTACTCTTCAAAGTTAAAGCGAATCGAAGTTACTTATCAGCCTACGTGGTTGGCGGTCTGTATTAGACGAATCTGACCTGACAATGTCTCCTCTGCATGAACCACCCTGTCATATTCATATTATAACATAACAGTACGTATGTGATATTAGCCATAACAATTATTTATGCATAAGCTATTTATTTACCTTTTTTTTCAATGTAAATTTTATTGCACAAATATTCTTTTGCTGTTACTCACACAAGTGCGAGCTTTTTTTGCTCGTTGTACACACATAACCTGTTTTATTTTTAGACTTTGTACCTGGAGAGCTTTCATATATTTGTCTGAATACTCTCGCACAATTTATTGATTAACGCATTCCAAAGATTGCAACAAAACTGCTGGACACAAAATAAATGACCTTTCCAGATCTCTCCTTCATTCTTTGAGAAGAATAAAAGCTTGTGGTTTTTACCTATGAGTCTATTGACTCCATAGGAGACTGATCTATATCAAGATCCAGAAAAGGAGGGGAGGTGTGAAATTGAAAGCTACATAATTGGAATTACCTAGGCTCCCTAGAAACCTAATTCCTAAATTAATGATGATTTGATTTGCTACCTTATTATCTTTCTTCATTATAACACCACCGATTCCACCGAAGTACGAATCGGTGTTAGGATTGGGATTCATTTAATTTAACCTCTGTTAGATCCTCTGTTAGATCAAAATCATAGGTACTACCCGCTATTAGCTATTTGGACTGTTAGAAAGGTGTTTTTACCTCTTTCTGATGCAATCCAATGATGGTTTTTTCTGCGTTTATTTGATTTTTTTTTTCCTCTTAAAATATTGGTACGAATTAGTGGATGTGCCTTTTTTCTTGCTTCGAAATAAGTGGATGTGCCAATTTCTCTAGTTTGAGAGAACTACTTGACTTGGTAGATGTGCTTATTTTGATCTTTCGTAGAAATTACAAGTATAGGATGTCCCTATTCTTTTTTCCCATCACTAATAAAATGGCCAATGTATAAAATTAAAATTAAGTATGTTTTGATTCGAAAAATAGGTAACTTACTTTTACCTACCTATAAACAAAAGTATAATGTGACCAACAATGGTGAAAAGAAAGAAGAATGAAACATAAAACTGCTCTACCTCATTCCTACCTTTCCAGCAGTTCAAACATTAGGTTGAGATACGTTCTCAAAGTGTCCTTCAAATTTCTTCTAATTAAAAAGAATAAAACCAAACACGATAAAAACGGAGACAGAAAGAAATATTTATCTTGAGAAAAAAGTAAAGGAATTAATTTGGATTCAATAATAAAGAAACAGAATGGATTGAAGGATTAAAGGAATCCAGAGAAGTTTGCGCATGCGTAGAAGCCAGTTTTTGTATAACTTGAGGCAACACATTGTCCATTCTGTATCGCCGTCGGTATAGCGTTGTGAGACAAGTTGTGACGTGTTTGTTAGCGTTGTTTTGTTCTGTTATTATTTTACGCGAAAAAATCGCCGGTAATTTGAATTCGACTCGATTTTTTTCTGAATTTAGTATTAATTTATGCGTGTTTTTGAATGTGAATACTCTCGCACAATTTATTGATTAACGCATTCCAAAGATTGCAACAAAACTGCTGGACACAAAATAAATGACCTTTCCAGATCTTTCCTTCATTCTTTGAGAAGAATAAAAGCTTGTGGTTTTTACCTATACCTAAGTACTCTTAATATTTTTTTGCTCGTTGTACACACATAACCTGTTTTATTTTTAGACTTTGTACCTGGAGAGCTTTCATATATTTGTCTGAATACTCTCGCTCAATTTATTGATTAACGCATTCCAGAGATTGCAACAAAACTGCTGGACACAAAATAAATGACCTTTCCAGATCTCTCCTTCATTCTTTGAGAAGAATAAAAGCTTGTGGTTTTTACCTATACATACCTAAGTACTCTTAATTTGCCTAGTAAGAAAAAGCCAGGTGCAGTAATTCCGACAAGCAAGTAATTTTGGCACTTCTACTAATGTTATTGGGTGTTTTGTTTATTACAGTTTGGCGGGTAAAAATATGTCCACCAATATTAGAAATTGAAATTCCACGTCAGTCTCTGACAAGTTCGTAGTATTGACACATCCACCAATATCAGTGGTTAAAAAAGTCCTTTCGAAACACTAAGTATCTACGTGAACTCATCTTCAGTAATTCCGACAAGCAAGTAATTTTGGCACTTCTACTAATGTTATTGGGTGTTTTGTTTATTACAGTTTGGCGGGTAAAAATATGTATGTCCACCAATATTAGAAATTGAAATTCCACGTCAGTCTCTGACAAGTTCGTAGTTTTGACACATCCACCAATAACAGTGGGTAAAAAAGTCCTTTCGAAACACTAAGTTATCTTCGTGAACTCATCTTTGATAACTATCAATTTTAAGTAAAACTCTTTGACAATATAATTATTTTATAATTAAATTTAATGTAAAATAACATTCATACAGAATTAAACCGTGTTTTTGTTCTTCGTAACGAAAATTACGATTGAAATTTTTTCATTTTAAAATGTGCCTGTAAAAAAGTACCTTTTTGCTTAATCTAATTCCGTGACTAGCTATCCAGAAACCGGCTAGTTATTATAATTGTTTATCTGTAGCAGTTTTGATATTCTTCATTGTTTTAATCATCAACCGTAGGTACCGTTTTCAAAGATAAATAATACTTACCTATTATGATTAAGAGTGGGAAGTGTAGGTGGGTACCTAACTAATCTAATTTATTGAAATCGTTGATATAAAGTACAATTTTACCTTTGCCGACAGTAAATAATCTATTGAAAGTTATGTTTTTGTAAAAAAAAGTGTTTGAAAATGTGTTTTCACAAACAAAATTACAGTGATTAGTTTATTGTTAACCCAAAAATATTTGATTCACATGATATTTCGTACGTTTTTAGTTTTAACATGATTGTGCATAGTGTTATCATCGCTCATCAGTAACATTTTGGATTAAATGATCGACAAAGTGGATTAATTGACACTTCTTGGATTAATGATTGAAAAATGCTCTGCAGAAGGATGAGGCATGGATTTTTGTCTCTGGTTATCTTACCCTTGCTTCATTTTCTACAGGTGAGTTTATTGTTCTTTTAGAACTTACGAGTATGACATACAGTAAAGTTTGTAACTCTAGATTTTTTCCATATTGAAAATTGATTAGCACGTGATTTATTACAATTAGGCAGGTACTAGCCGTAATATCAAATAGGCTCTCTATGAGTTCAATTTCGTTAAACTTAAACTCAGCATACTGAAGATTGGTGGATGTATCTATTTCTCCATATGAGGAATTAGAGGATGTTCCTAATTTTTCTGAAATATAAATAATTGGTGGATGTTCCTATTCCTCAATATGAGAAATTTGGTGCATGTGTCTATTGCTTCATATGAAAAATTGGTGGAGGTGCCTATTCCTCCACATGAGAAATTGGTGGATGTACCTGTTTATCCATATATAAGAAATTGGTGAATGTGTCTATTCTTCCATATGAAAAATTGGTGAATGTGCACTATTTCGTCTTTCATCAGACCTTTCTAATTACCTTTTTGAGTGGATATGCTAAACCTGATCTAGAAAGGTAGTATTTTGAGACAGTTTCACTGTTTTGTGCATATAAGTATTTTGAGACAAAATGTGAAAGGTTAAGGATTATATTCACCAAATTGAAAAACAAATAACAAAATCAACTTCTCCAGAACGAAGCATTTACATAATGATGGTACTTTAGGCTTTAGGTAGGTACCTACCTACTTGTACAAATGTATAAAATACGAAAAAGTCAAAGTGGCTTTTGTATAGAATTACCTTTTTGAGTGGATATGCTAAACCTGATCTAGAAAGGTAGTATTTTGAGACAGTTTCACTGTTTTGTGCATATAAGTATTTTGGGACAAAATGTGAAAGGTTAAGGATTACATTCACCAAATTGAAAAACAAATAACAAAATCAACTAATACCATTGTACTATGTTTTTTATATTTTATACTCTAACGTTGTACTATACATCATTTTGTTTCTGTGTACAAGAAAATAAAACTTCTCCAGAACGAAGTATTTACATAATGATGGTACTTTAGGTAGGTACCTACCTACTTGTACAAATGTATAAAATACGAAAAAGTCAAAGTGGCTTTTGTATAGGCTGACCCCCAAATGACGAAGCAGATTATCTCAATTCTTCAAGTGTCAAGTGCATTGTATATCTTCATTTTACCCTTAATCCTTATCTGTTACACATCTACGAGGTTTACCAGTTACAAAATTGGATTAGGTGAACGTTTTGTGTAACTTATGAAGTTAAATAATACTGAGCATTGTCTTTATCACTTAAAGCTCTGTGCCTACACTCTACAGTTTTAAAGTACAAAGTTATAGTTACGCATCCACAAATTGAAATATTTTCGAAGATATGCAGACTGCTAGGGTCTAAAAAACTTTATACCAACAAATTTTGTATTTTCTAGTGGATGTGACACTTATCCTGATTTCCTTGATGAAAGTTACTCTAACAGTATTTTTTCCTAACCTATAAACCATGTAGGAGAGATATCTATTGAATTAGATATCTCTATTGAATTAGTTACCGCCGAAGCGAATACAATAGTCCGTCCCTTATACCTTTTTATTACTATTGTAATAGTAAAGGGAGGACGGACATAAGCAAGTAAGACATTTAGGATGCGTTTATCAATCGTTGTGTGAAAGTCCTGTGTATCTACACAAAATTTTCAAAGTATGGCTTGAGTAGATATCCTGCTAAGATTAAAAACTGAAAATTTCAAGTACAAAAAGATGTACCAATGGTAGTTTTGAGGATACATCGTTACACAGGTAGTAGCATACTTTATTGATAACATTCGTCTCATAAGGTTGAGTGTAAGTCATACAAATTAGGATAACATATTTTTATATCAGAACATTTGAGAAAAAATCCAACATCAACACGTAAATCTCCCTAGCAACCAGTTGATATCCTGCTAAGATTAAAAACTGAAAATTTCAAGTACAAAAAGATGTACCAATGGTAGTTTTGAGGATACATCGTTACACAGGTAGTCAGGCTCACATCGTATTCTGGGATGCAGGAACACTGACATGGCACTATAGACTTGATTTCTGGGGAGTGCCCACTACTCTCGCTTCGTAACGTTACTGTGATGTCTGAACCCAGAACCTCTATAGCTGCAGCACACCTGGACGCACTAATAATAATAGAAACATACTGGGTGACGCTGATCCATCCAGTGTCCCACAGTCACATTGTTGAGTGTCTAACGTTACTGTGATGTCTGAACCCAGAACCTCTATAGCTGCAGCACACCTGGACGCACTAATAATAATAGAAACATACTGGGTGACGCGACTGACATGGCACTATAGACTTGATTTCTGGGGAGTGCCCACTACTCTCGCTTCGTAACGTTACTGTGATGTCTGAACCCAGAACCTCAGAACCTCTATAGCTGCAGCACACCTGGACGCACTAATAATAATAGAAACATACTGGGTGACGCTGATACATCCATTGTCCCACAGTCACATTGTTGAGTGTCCCCTCAGATTGAACACTGGCGTCAAGAATTACTTACTTCAGGGGCACGTGGTATCTTCATCTTTCCGTGTCCGTTTCATCAAAGGCAAATTTTTCCAGGCGCAAAAATTTGGTTTGATTGAAACGGTAGAAGAAGTGGTGCATATAACATCAAGTGCATATAACGTCAAGATGTTGACGAGCAGAGAGACTTCAGGGGCACGAACCACGAAATGAAGACCTCAAGTGTTGGAGGATTGAGGAAGATAGTATTACATCTTGAAACCTTTTCTCTAAGGGAAAGTGTATGAAAAGACCAGAAAGAAGATTATCCTGGTGCAAGATCCTAAAATCAATATTATGAAAACTGACGCAGACCAGACCAGGGAAGTGCCATTTACTTCAATCGATCGTAGATACACAAATGGGGTTGGTGAGCAATTGAATTAAGTGAACTTTTATTAGAGATATACCAATGACGATGATGTTCCCTATATTTTTAGAACCATTAATTTGACCGGTACCAAATCTCCAATATTATGAAAACTGACGCAGACCAGACCAGGGAAGTGCCATTTACTTCAATCGATCGTAGATACACAAATGGGGTTGGTGAGCAACTGAATTAAGTGAACTTTTATTAGAGATACCAATGACGATGATGTTCCCTATATTTTTAGAACCATTAATTTGACCGGCACCAAATCTCGGGCACTGGCGTCAAGAATTACTTCAGGGGCACGTGGTATCTTCATCTTTCCGGCAAATTTTTTCAAAGGCAATTTTTCCAGGCACAAAAATTTGGTTTGATTGAAACGGTAGAAGAAGTGGTGCATATAACATCAAGTGCATATAACGTCAAGATGTTGACGAGCAACACTTAAATAGAATAGAATATAGATGGAGGGGAGTGTGAAAGAAACATCAATACAGGGGCTTTGCGCTGTAATTAGGAGGCATAGTGCCAAAATTGTATTTTTCGTTCTAGAGAGACTTCAGACTTCAGGGGCACGAAATGAAGACCTCAAGTGTTGGAGGATTGAGGAAGATAGTATTACATCTTGAAACCTTTTCTGGGGAGTGTGAAAGAAACATCAATACAGGGGCTTTGCGCTGTAATTAGGAGGCATAGTGCCAAAATTGTATTTTTCGTTCTACCTGCCTGCCTTCATTTTATATCCCTCTTGTTCCCTCTTCATTCTAACGCTGTGACTTGCACACTGAAAACTTGATTAGTCCCGAAAAATTTAGGTGTCCAATCTAAAACCTTAAAAAAAAGAGAATATTCTATACATTCATGTGATAAGTCCGATCTTGTTTTTACGATTTAGGATGGGTCATGAATTTCTTTGGGGTCAGATTTTACTAGAACACCCTGTCTGGGTGCATATTTGCATAAATAGAATAGTATCGCCATCACAGAGTTCATTATTACTTTATTGCCTCCTCTCTTGTTCCCTCTTCATTCTAACGCTGTGACTTGCACACTGAAAACTTGATTAGTCCCGAAAAATTTAGGTGTCCCATCTAAAAACTAAAAAAAAAAGAGAATATTCTATACATTCATGTGATAAGTCCGATTTTGTTTTTACGATTGAGGATGGGTCATGAATTTCTTTGGGGTCAGATTTTACTAGAACACCCTGTAACACCCTGTCTGGGTGCATAAATAGAATAATATCGCCATCACAGAGTTCATTATTACTTTATTGCCTCCCATTTGATCTACCCCATTTGAATTCGCTGATCCCATGCATGTCCTCTAGCCTTATGAATCTTATGAAGTTATGACTATGACACTTCCCTGGGTGATGTTCAGCTAATTTAGAAATTGCGGTGGGCAATATTTTCGACGAAGGTGCGGAGGTCAGATTTTCTGTGTGTTGACAGAAATATGTTAGACCCAAAGGTTTGTCCACACATAGTCGACCGGCCGTCCATCGACGAGGTGAATCTATGTTGGACTAT
This sequence comes from Diaphorina citri, assembly GCF_000475195.1. Classification (NCBI taxonomy): domain Eukaryota; kingdom Metazoa; phylum Arthropoda; class Insecta; order Hemiptera; family Psyllidae; genus Diaphorina; species Diaphorina citri. The sequence goes on along the minus strand of NW_007378018.1, from coordinate 90,407 downwards.
GACACTTCCCTGGGTGATGTTCAGCTAATTTAGAAATTGCGGTGGGCAATATTTTCGATGAAGGTGCGGAGGTCAGATTTTCTAGGTGTTGACAGAAATATGTTCGACCCAAAGGTTTGTCCACACATAGTCGATCGACGAGGTGAATCTATGTTGTCGAGGCAGTGTGGACGTGTCAGTCGACATCGATCGATGGTCGGTCGACTATGTGTGGACAGGACACATCTTAAGCTCAGTTAATTCGTGAAGTTGTAAATCTGTGATTGTGAATGTCTTTCTCAGTTTCTCATCGACTATGTGTGGACAGGACACATCTTAAGCTCAGTTAATTCGTGAAGTTGTAAATCTGTGATTGTGAATGTCTTTCTCAGTTTCTCTTGCTATGATTTCAATGGGTTAGCACTTGTCAGTTGACACTTAAGTAAGTCCTGTTTTCTTTAGCGTTTGCCCACTTAGCTGGGGTCGGTGTTATTTCTTCCCTGAGCTTACATAATCCAGTCATTTACCTAAGGCCATTTATTTTGGGCGTCATTTTCGTGAGGGCATATTAGGATTTTAACGTGATGAATAACAAAAGAAACCTTTCTACGATTAAAACAAAATCGGCTTCTTAAATCGGTGGACATCGGCTTCTTCCGATTGGGTTTTCAATAAAGAGATTATTTATATTTATTTTTTATAAACAGATTAATTTATTATAACTTTTAATATTTCCATGATTAATATTAGCACTTGCTTGACATAGTATAATCTTCTGATCAAAGATATGAGTTGGCAGGTATAAATTTTCAATCTTTCTAAAATGTCTCCTAATGGCAGAAGTATCAGAAGAACCTCCTCACACTTGTCTAAATTAATCTCTACGTGGTTACTGCCTCGAATCTTTCTAAAATGTCTCCTAATGGCAGAAGTATCAGAAGAACCTCCTCACACTTGTCTAAATTAATCTCTACGTGGTTACTGCCTCGGGCAATAGAGTGAATCACTCGAATGTTTTACCGTGTATACGTACATAAATGGCAATTCTTATCGAATTTTAACCTGTTGCATGTCCAAGCGGTCATCGTTGTTTGTTGGTTTGTTCTTTAGTGAAACTAGAACTGTGTCGTCTCCATGAAGTGATTGATAAAACTTGAGAGTTTTGACTGTATGTCTGTGCGTACTTGTTTATGTATCTTCTAGGGAACTGTACTTCAAACTGAAGGTGTGTTTGCAGGAGCAGATTTTGCGCGGAAGGCTCCCAAGTTTGTATCTTGTGGGTAGGCTCAACTATTACATGTAAATTTGATGGATATTTGTCTAATTAATTTCTCTCTATGTGCTACTATTGTTGTTTCCAACAGACCTAATACAGCGTCCACACTATATCGATCGACATCGTCTAGAACCCTACTACACTATCTAAATCAAATTACTAGCTAAGTACCATCACAATAAATTATTATAATAATTCCGCAATCTTTAGACGGGGACTATTATCCGGGTGATACCAAAATTTTCTTCACTCCAGACTCCAAGAGTTGGCGGAGAATGTCTGCATTAACTTCTATTAAGTACTTAACTTCTATTCTTCAAGAGGGGCAAATGGTAGAAAACTTGTTTCGACTTTAGAGTCAAAGGAGGTTTAATTGATTATGCCTTGTCTTGTTTTCCGTAGCAAACTTCACATTTCCTGAACGTCTCTTTCCTTGGCTTCACTCCAGACTCCAAGTTGGTGAAGAATGTCTGCATTTAAGTACTTCTATCTATTCTTCAAGAATGGCAAATGGTAGAAAACTTGGTCCGCTTTAGATAGAGTCAAAGGAGGTTTAATTGTTTATACCTTGTCTTGTTTTTCGTAGCAAACTTCACATTTCCTGAACGTCTCTTTCCTTGATCGCTAATCCAACATGGGGCACACTTATTTCCTGAGGACCAATATCATATAAATCATTCTTCCAATGATATTTCTCTAAAGAATACAAGGAGCTCTCTGCAGGAACACACGCTCAGATTTTCAGAAAGATGAAACTCCTCAGCAGCACTAGTGCACCAGAATGGTGATGCCCCAGCATTAGTAACCATGGTGGGGTCAAGTGGGTTTGCTTTCATGTTGGGGGCTACGTTAGAAAAACCTTGAAGTCTGAGTACGAGGGCCGGGAGACCATGGTGGGGTCAAGTGGGTTTGCTTTCATGTTGGGGGCTACGTTAGAAAAACCTTGAAGTCTGAGTACGAGGGCCGGGAGGGGGGCTACTCTTCGCTCTTCATTCTACCTGACTATACCTTGGCTTTATCTTCGTTTACTGTTCATTAAAATCTCCGTGCTGTTGTAGAATCTTCGGGTAGAAGAGGTTTAGAGGTACCTTGATGAATAGTTGGGTAAATATATTCACTGGAGTAGATTCTACCTGACTATACCTTGGCTTTATCTTCGTTTACTGTTCATTAAAATCTCCGTGCTGTTGTAGAATCTTCGGGTAGAAGAGGTTGAGAGGTACCTTGATGAATAGTTGGGTAAATATATTCACTGGAGTTTATACAGGGTGTTGTTCAGTCCATCCTGACCTAAGGACAGGGATTATTGATCTGACAGTTTGTGGATTTTTCATCTAATCCGGTATTCGCGTTGTCCGTATTCCGTCTTGCCTGCGAAAATAATTTCTTCAAGGTATGGTTTTCGAAATATTGTGGCGTCCAAACGCAGCCTTGCTTTGTAGGTGATCAGAAGCAAGTTTTAGCGTCCTTCTGAAATTCTGAGAATAATCTGCAATTAATTTCTGTGTTAGTTGAATGAATTTTCTCTCTGATTCACATGTGAAATCATATCATATTTACTTAGTATGTATATACGTATGTATAATTGTTTAAAAGAATTTCAAAGACCCCTGTGCTGATTTTGGTTTCATATCCAGAGAAGTGAGCAACGATTTTCCTTAATCACCCCGTATGCTTCAACATGAGAAACCTTTTAATTTGGGACCTGTTTCCTAGAATTTTTCAAATATTAGAAACTCGAGACGGCTAATCAGGAAGAGATAGAGGGGTTGTGTTTTGGCGGGTGCCCGTATGCTTCAACATGAGAAACCTTTTAATTTGGGACCTGTTTCCTAGAATTTTTCAAATATTAGAAACTCGAGACGGCTAATCAGTAAGAGATAGAGGGGTTGTGTTTTGGCGGGTAAATCTGGATGGGAATAAAGGGAGAACGGGCTCTAGTCTTGATTTTAAATCATTACATGAAGGTAAAATCGAAAAATCAAATCAAGAATAATAATAATAAACTGAATATTAAACAAATTAGGCAGGTACATAAGTACTGATTTCCTTAATCCTGATCGAATAAACTACGGGCTAAATAATTCCCGGAGGGACGGACCCAGCTTGTTTTTTCCGTGTTCCCAAAGAAAGGATGTTTAGCATGTTCAATTATTGTTCAATCTGATTTCCAATTTTTCTAATCCAATTTTCTATCGTTAATTTTAAGTAGGTACTCTAGAAGGTATTTGTTTTTAGTGGATATTAGTAATTGTCGAAGTAGGTACCCTGGTAGCAATTTTTGTTTTAAATTATGGACATTTGCCAAATTTATTAGGTTATTTCATTTTGGAAAGCCTGTTTCACTTAAACAGCTAAAGACCCATCATCTAGTTACAAAGCCTAATGTTTCAGTCAGATTTTTGTAGTATTGTCAATATTGTTGATCCCATCTGCAAGAAATTGCCCATATCTTGGTGAGACTGACTGATCACATTTCTCATTTCTGTTACACTCTGTGTTGAATCATAAAGGTTACAGACCATTCTGATACCAGACAATACAAATTCCATCCCGATTCAAAATGGCAGCACCTCAAAGTTATGACTTTTATGCCACGCTGATCCCGTACAAAGGACGGGTCAACCACTAGTCAAACATAAATAGGTAACAAAACATCCATCCAAATTCAAGGTACCAAGTGTGACCTATATATCAAATTAAAGGTCTTTTTACCAGGAACACGAAAATGGTGGTGCAAATTTTGTCCAGAGAACCATAAAGCCAAAAAAAACTGGTTTTTGGGGGATTTTTTTTCAGATTTTCTCACACAAATGAGCTCTGATCTTGAAATTTGTCGCGACGACCTATGAACTTAAAGCGAGAAACTTTTAGATAACACTTCAGTCGATCATTTAAGACCAATTTTAGCGTTACCTATGTTAAGCTACGCCGAGCAAGGCCAATAAATGGATGGGTGGCTTAAACCGTATATTGGGAATAAGGGAGAACGGGCTCTAGTCTTGATTTTAAATCATTACATGAAAGTAAAATCGAAAAATCAAATCAAGAATAATAATAAAACTGAATATTAAACAAATTAGGTAGGTACATAGGTACTGATTTTCTTTAATCACGATCGAATAAACTACGGGCTAAAAAATTCCCGGAGGGACGGACCCAGCTTGTTTTCTTAGTGTTGTAAATCAATTGGGTTTTTGGAAGATTTGCCGGATCTTCTGTTTGATCCACACTGGTCCGATTGATCTCAAAATCTAAAGATCAAAATTCTTCTTTATGTGATGATTGATGAACCTTTTTGTCAAATTTCATCAAAAGGTATTTTTTATTGCCTACAAACAAATATTCATTTTTCTATATTTGATTTATGTAGAGAAGCAAATAACAGACTCAGAAAGTAAATGCAAAATCGTAGATTTAAAAGGTTAAAACGAAGGTAGCACCGAAGAAATTAATGTTTACATGAAAAACGAAAAGAAAAAGAAACCTTCTTCTCAAAAGTGTAACTTAATCGTGGCACATCTTCATTTCATTTCTGCAAGGTGCAGTGGTTTTCGCGTGCCTAGATATGAAATCAGCAAAATATTCTAAGTCACTGGGTTAATGCGTTAATTAGATATCAAGTTTGCAACTTTTACATTAAATTGTATGCGGTTCGGATGCATGGGTGCAATAAAAAATTAAAATGTTACTCCAGTTCGCATTAATCGCTATTAGTCCGGGAGAGAAGAAGAAAAAAAAGTTCTATTAATTAGTCAGGGAAGAAAAACATTTCTTGCTCTCTCTCTATTGAGAGACGTGAGCGGCTAAGAGGTGACGATGAATTTGGGTTTCCTTTTGGTCCAAGGAGCGATGAAAAATGGGGAACGGTGATAAGAGATATGAAGAAGCAGGAGGAGATGACGAAGAAAAAGAAGGAAAACAAGAAGGAGCTAGAAGGCGAAGAGGATGAACATTAGGAAAAGAATAAGGTGACCTTTGTGTAAAAAATGTGACATTTTCGGCCTGAGTGAAACAAAAAAGGAATACTGAGAAAACTGACGGATTTTCATTATGAATTTATGAAACTCTGGACAAAAGGATTTGAACTTGAACAAGTCCTAAAGGTATTTTTTAGAGGGAGCGATAAAACAAGCTTTCCAATTTCACCGTCCACCTTTTCCGCAAGAATTGTGCTGTGAGAACTTACAGAAAGTTAGCGTTTCGGTCGAAAAAAGAAAACGAAGAAAAAGAACTTGAACTTTTTTTATGATTAGAAGACCAATTTATACAATTAAATTTACGACACGATCGTGACTTGGACAATGTATATAGGGACAATAAATCTAAATGAACGCCGCGGTATAAGGTACCGAAACACGCAACCAGAAAATGTACGAGAATCTTCAACAGAGTTATAGGTAGATCTTGAAATATTTCAACCCAACTGAAGAGGTTACCGGCCTGTCAAGTTAGCCTGGCTTGTAAGCGCTAGGTCGGGGGTTCGATTCCCGTCCCGGGGAGAACTTTATCCTGAACAGATATAAGGTTTGATCTCGGAACGGCTAGTTTTCTGACCTGATGTCCTCCTTATCGCTTTGATTTTGGGATGATAAGACCTCCGTTGTTACCGCTTCCTTTATCAGCTGACTTCTAAAAGAAAAAAAAAAAAAAAAAAAAAAAAAAAAAAAAACATACCTACATACTCGTACGTATACATAGCCATAGGTACCTAACTTAAGATAGAACCATATTACATACTATATCAGGGGTTTCCAACTAGCGGCCCGCGGGCCACATGTGGCCCGCCAGACCATTTTCGTGGCCCTTCTGAGATTTGTACAAAACTTACTTAAATGTAAAAAGAAGGCAAAAATCTTCGAATAATTTTTGAAAAATTTTGCCCGCGGCGCTCAAAATTCGATCGGACTGCATTTCTGAAAAGTTTGGGGGGGTGCTCCCCTATGTACATATGTGGCCCGCGAAGTACCTCCCAATGTAGCATGTGGCCCACATACACATGGAAGTTGGAAACCCCTGTACTATACAAATACCTACAACACTAGACTCTATGATACATATTACCGTATTCCACACATATCTACATAATATGAACATTGAACACGTAAAAAATGAGATGGTGAGATGATTATTAAAGCTTTTATCATTCTAACATCAAACATGGCTTCCGTTACACTCCTAATTTAATTTAGAATGAAATCATGTTACTATGGACAGAGTAATGTGTACCTACATACATACATAGAATAGATAGGTGTGTAGGTACCTAACAAATGGAATTATAAATTTCAATTTCAGAAACTCAGGTAGGTATACGTACCTATTATAGATAGACGTAACGTCAAAAACCTATAAATAAATAAGAAACAATGGTAATGAGCACTGGTCATAGCTCCGACCATAGTACTTACGGGTCCTCGCGGAAATTCGGAAAATGGAGGAATTGAAAAGTTCGGCCGACCCCTGAGCTCGAGAGTTACATACGTATGTATTTTGGGATAAACAGGCAACTAATTTAATAAATTTAATAATAATCTTCAATAAGTCTTGTAAATTTAATAATTCCAATTGAGCACATTGCAATGATTAAATTATACTCGTAGGTACCTACATAATAATTGCTGAAATCAGCAACTAGATATAAATTGAATAACAAATGACGACTTCAATGAAAAAGTTACGTAAAGTGATCGAAAGAATCAAGGTCAATGACACCTGTCTAACTACGATGTAGAGGTGGGTAGGTATGTATTAGGTAGATAGGTATTTAGGAGATTCGGTAGGTAAAGGTACTCACAAGTCTGTCTTGTAGGTTGTCAGTTGTTATAACTAATTTGCTAATTGGAAGTTTACAAGTATTAGGTTTGTTGTACCTACCTAACTAATTGCAGTGGATACCTTGTCTATCGAGATTTTTCTGAAGATATTATAATTTCTATGTTTTTTAGGTCCTAGAAAAACTGTCCTAAGAGCGAATCCGGGTTTCAGATTTCAAAATTGTCTAGAACCCAGCACAAGTTAACAATTTCAAGGAGTTGTATCAATTGAGGAACGACATTAAATTTGTGTGAAACATTCAAGAGAATTCCTTTTTTTTTCGAAAGATACTTCTTATTCATTTATATTGATCCATTCTCATAGGTACAAATTAATGATACCTACATAGAAAAATAAATATTTTTGATGACACATAGGTACCTATAATTTTTCATTGTTTGATGTGATCAAAGTTACCCATAGCCTGGTTTACTCTTTCAGTGTGCCTTTTTACTTAGGTATTTATTAAAATGAAATTCCTAGATAGATCTTCAAAACTGGAAATTTCTTCTAATTTGTTTCTATTCTTCTTCTATTCTCTTCTGTTCCACATACCCACACCGTCAATCTCTATTCTGTCGTCTAGCGTCTAGCCCACCCTGTACACCGAAGTGTCTAAATCACAACTCTCGAGCGAGCACAAGCCTAAAGTTACAGAACCATAGGATTAAGACCGTATTGATCCATTTTTAAATTACATTGTTAAGATTTAATATCGGATTTGTTGGTGCAGCAATAACTGAGCTAATTAATGTACTTAAACAAGTAATGGGTACTCATCAAATAATAGCTACCTGAACTGACTGTATCACATCAATACACCTACCTACCTTATTGGTCAATAAATCAATCAACGAATCGGAAATCAATTAAATCAGTCAATCACTCAAACTAATTGGTAAGAAAATAAAGTTCATATCCGAACAGGCAAGGTAATTATAACATTAAATTGACAATTTATGAAGTGCCAATTATACCTGCGAGTATCTTCCAGCCATCACTTTTACATTTATATTGACAATTGGTTTTTACTATCAGACCAATTTAGTTTGCTTTTTAATTAGATGTCAGATGGAGAGAAAGTGAGAACCATTGTATGGCAGGTAATAGCTATCTCGAATTGATACTGATTGGTCCAAATTAAAGAGTAATTACCATTTGCCTGTGGGTGTCACGACTAGGAGAGAGAATTTGTCTTGTACTTTGTCCAATAAGTTAAATACCCAAGTTGCAGCAACTTAATAATTGCAAATTGAATGGTTAAAGACTTTAATCTTTACTGTCCGTAAATTTCAAGAGCAGTCAATAGAATGTGGTACCGTTTACACTAAGAAAACTAGTGGATTTTTTGTTGCTCATTTCCATCATAATTTCTATTGGACTTTCCACTTCTACCTTTCGTTCACTTACTTCACTTTTTCATAGTTAGTTCACCTTATGGGTAGATAGGTAGATACCTACCTGTATATAGGTTTCGGATGGTTATTATTTCCATAATCTCTCTGTGTTTGAAGCACGATTATCTTCTAAGCGTTGATTTAAATGGTTCATTGTTTTCCTTACCATTATGGATTGGTTTATTGGATCATGGGAGAAGGATAGGGTATCAATCAAAATAATTGTATCACTGGTGAACACTATTTATGTGTAGGTACCGTTTGAGCTTCCCTTCAAAATATTTGGAAACAGTTTGCAGTGTGTCACGGACATTGGAAATGTCACACAAAAAGTTTCAAATCTTGAGCCTCGACTTTCGTATAAAAATGAAAGGCTTTAGGGTGTATCTTCCTTTTACAATATTTTCAGTCATTCTTCTTTTATATCGACCTTCGACCAAGAAAATAACCCATCTTCAAGAACCATTTCCTCTTTTATTTCACATCGCAAAAGTTTCATAAAATATCCCGTCATACTGGTACTTACTCTGTAATTGGCACGTCCTTTCGCGTACATGATACCAAATTTAAGAGTGCGAAGACTGTTTCAAAGTATTTTCCCATACATCCCCTTCCTCTCGCATCAAGACTAATACCCTGAATTATCAGATAACTTGAGCCTCGACTTTCGTATAAAAATGAAAGGCTTTAGGGTGTATCTTCCTTTTACAATATTTTCAGTCATTCTTCTTTTATATCGAACTTCGACCAAGAAAATAACCCATCTTCAAGAACCATTTCCTCTTTTATTTCACATCGCAAAAGTTTAATAAAATATCTCGTCATACTGGTATACTTACTCTGTAATTGGCACGTCCTTTCGCGTACACCAAATTTAAGAGTGCAAAGACTGTTTCAAAGTATTTTCCCATACATCCCCTTCCTCTCGCATCAAGACTAATACCCTGAATTATCAGATAAGTAGGTACTTCTATTTGTCCCGCCAATACGTGTAAAAGGTAGTTTATGTGTTCCAAAATTTCATTGAGAAACATTGTTCCCAATTCCAAATAGTACCCCGAGTATCATTTGACTCCTTGATTAAATTATTGATTTCACTTCATTTCCTGTTTCTGCTGTAATAACTAGCGTATAGGAAGGGTCTAATCTTGTTGTTCTGTATGGAACATTGTACGAAAATCCAATTTAAAAACAATTTATAAACCAATCACAGGATGATTTTTGGTTCCTTAGATTGCCGTTTTGTTTCGCGTATGAATCAATTTATCAGTGTACGATTTTGAGGCCTGATGTAAGACCAAATTTAATTTGCGGAAGAAATGCATAATGCACAGTTTCAGAAAGGATTTGGATCACAATAGTTACGAGTAGTAACAGGTATTTTGGATTCACCTACAAAAATTATTAGATATCGACGAAAATAAGTGATTTTAAACTTCTATTGATTCCCACAAAAGAGCAAATTGCCTTAAATTTGAAATTAATTCGATTTATCATTTTATTAATTCGAAATTCCATCACTTACATACCTACCGATTTCATGAGGCTATTTTGGTTAATAAAATGGCTGCGGTTTTCGAAAATCAAAAACTGGAAGATATTATTTCATTTTTGAATCCAACTTTAAACCCGTTTTGAAGCTATTACAGGCCATAAATAGGCAATAGGAACTAGAACTATGGCAAGCTTAATAATTCTTCATTTAATATCTGAATTAAATTCAATCAATTAAGGCTCAGATGAGCTATTGCACGATTTTTACTTTTTTCATCCAGTTTTTTAAGCCGGAATACCTTACTGTACTTTCAAATTCAAATCAAATCAGAGAACAAATTGTATTCTTGTATGCCTCGTCCTAGCTTAATCCAGAAAGAACAACGTATAATAGTTTCACTTAGAATACCATTTTCATCAAAGATATTAATGTTCATTAAATTACTCAGAACTGGAGACCTCTAATTTCATCCAAACCTAACCTTAATAATAAAATTCTAATTCTTCAATTAAAGAATGATAAACACAAGTGGAGTGAGCTTTATTAGAGCTAAAGGATTTAGAAAAAAATGGCGCATAATCACTAATGATCGATTATTCTGATCAACCATATTGTTTGTGTTGGTGAAATCCACCACAGACAGACGACACCGAAGCGAATACAATAGTCCGTCCACTATACCTTTTATTATTAGTAATAATAAAGGAAGGACGGACTAATGAGAGACGGTAAAAGAAATGAACTTGTACCGATTTGTTTAAAATTACCAAGACTTTCTATTCAACACCATTGAACCTTAATAATAAAATTCTAATTCTTCAATTAAAGAATGATAAACACAAGTGGAGTGAGCTTTATTAGAGCTAAAGGATTTAGAACACACAGGTTGTAACTTGAGCTGGATTATTGACAACTCTTTTATAGACGGTTTTATTTTTTCCGTGTTCCCAAAGTAAGGATGTTCTAAGACCGTATTGATCCATTTTTAAATTACATTGTTAAGATTTAATATCGGATTTGTTGGTGCAGCAATAACTGAGCTAATTAATGTATACTTAAACAAGTAATGGGTACTCATCAAATAATAGCTACCTGAACTGACTGTATCACATCAATACACCTACCTTAGTCAATAAATCAATCAACGAATCGGAAATCAATTAAATCAGTCAATCACTCAAACTAATTGGTAAGAAAATAAAGTTCATATCCGAACAGGCAAGGTAATTATAACATTAAATTGACAATTATAGGTATGAAGTGCCAATTATACCTGCGAGTATCTTCCAGCCATCACTTTTACATTTATATTGACAATTGGTTTTACTATCAGACCAATTTAGTTTGCTTTTTAATTAGATGTCAGATGGAGAGAAAGTGAGAACCATTGTATGGCAAGTAATAGCTATCTCGAATTGATATACTGATTGGTCCAAATTAAAGAGTAATTACCATTTGCCTGTGGGTGCCACGACGAGGAGAGAGAATTTGTCTTGTATACTTTGTCCAATAAATTAAATACCCAAGTTGCAGCAACTTAATAATTAGCAAATTGAATGGTTAAAGACTTTAATCTTTATCGTCCGTAAATTTCAAGAGCAGTCAATAGAATGTGGTACCGTTTGTTATTGTTCAATCTGATTTCCAATTTTTCTAATCCAATTTTCTATCGTTAATTTTAAGTAGGTACTCTAGAAGGTATTTGTTTTTAGTAGATATTAGTAATTATTGTTGAAGTAGGTACCCTGGTAGCAATATTTGTTTTAAATTATGGACATTTGCCAAATTTATTAGGTTATTTCATTTTGGAAAGCCTGTTTCACTTAAACAGTTAAAGACCCATCATCTAGTTACAAAGCCTAATGTTTCAGTCAGATTTTTGTAGTATTGTCAATGTTGTTGATCCCATCTGCAAGAAATTGCCCATATCTTGGTGAGACTGACTGATCACATTTCTCGTTTCTGTTACACTCTGTGTTGAAACATAAAGGTTACAGACCATTCTGATACCAGACAATACAAAAAAACTAGTTTGGTTCTAATGTTTTTCGTCTAATTTTACCTTTCGTAAAACGTTGGTTCCTCTATATCCCTCTATGACATTACCAGAATAATAATATCATTGGAGCAATTACCATATTTACCATATCAGATATCAGCGTACACAATATTTAATGATAGTGTAGTCACAAGAACGTTTCTGAAATCATCTATGAGATATTGAGGTACGGTTCTGGATATTGAGGTACAGTTCTGGAGCCCAAATTGACATTTCAGATTTCATACAACGGGATTATGGATTAGGTTTGGAATAAATTTGGCGTCATTATTTTCAAGACCAGAGACTCCAGAGAGATAAATTATTCGTTTTAAGATTCTCTGGACACAGACAGATTTCAAGAACAAAGGAAATCGCAAGTAACTTTGTAGAGATTTTATTATCACCACCTAATTTCAGACACTTTAGAGTGCTGCTGTTTTCATGTCTATGAGGTCTTCAACACCAAATATTCCAAATAAATGGGTGAGTCTGGGATTTCTGGTCACAGGATGATGGTTTTTGGTAAGTCCATGGTCTATTGGTACACCTATATACGCACTCTATACTTTGGTCTTGTTACCTACTTGACATTATTGAACAGAATGTCTATGACTGGAAGCTGATCATTGTGAGACCCAGGCTTCCATTGTTATCCAGTAAGTAGTTTAGGTTGCCCATCCAGCATTGAAAGGATTTATATTAAATTTAAACGTTGAATAACATGGTTTCTGAAACGTACAGGAGTCTTCCAATGAGAAAATAGATTAACATGTCACACATTCATCAAAATTCAATATGGTCGCGGAACGAATTCAAATTGAACACTTGTCAAGTTCCCAATGGAAACCATGATGGGAGAAAATCAAATCAGGAATCAGGACCCAACTATATCAGTTATGATGACTATTCTTTTTCAGTAATTGCTCCTTTTACTCATGTATTGTATGACAGGACACATATGTGTGAGATTCATAATGTAGGTTTCCAACGTTCAATTTCAGTGCTATTGCATGGCTTGTCCAAAGATTCCTTTTGAAATCTGTAAACGTTGTTTTCCTCTGGATAATTTTGTCTCTATAGCAATTGCATTTGATGTTCTTACATTTTGGACTAGTGTTTTCTGGGGTGCGACATCTTTTGTTGATTCATCCGGACATTGCTTTATTCCTAATGCTCAAAGAAAGGATTATTCGGTTCCTTTTTGAAAATTCAATACACAGCATAACCCTATGGCCTAGTACAGACAAACACGAAATTATTATGCCTAAAAATAAAACAAGTACCTAGTCCAAACCATTTTCTGAAATTATTCTACAACTCCCATTGGAGAATCTAATTAGGAACCCAAAAACTAAATGGATTTAATTAGAGACAAAACAAGAACAATAACCTAATGATATTCAACGTTCAAAAACTCAACTGAAATGAAATGGAATACGATGATTGGCTGTGTAAGTGTGTAGACAACAGAATTTCATTGGCAATGAAGATCACATCTGACATTCTAGCCATGAATACCAACACCCAACCTATACCTGAGACTGAGTTCAAAGTAGGGATAAGTGATATAGGGGAATTCACTGTAGATTCTACATCTCGCTTTAGTTCTCTTTCCGTGTTGTTTATTTCAATCAAGTTTTTCTGTTGAGTATTTTTTTCAATTTAATTAATTTAGTAAAAGTGATTTTTTTTTGTTTGTTTTTACTGTCGGTTTTTTGCTGCTCGAGTTTGTGATTTTCTTTTCAAGGTAAGAGCTGTTGTGTAAAATTTTCCGCTGTTTTTTTCGTCGTTCTAGAGTGGTTTCTTGATTTAGGTTTGGTTTTCCTGAAAGAGGAGAGGTGGAAGAGGGAAGAGGTCAGTCTAAATATTATGGTGACCTGAAAATGGAAGGGGGGGGATTTTTTTTTTTTTTTTACGTCTGTGTTTTTAATTATGAGCTGTAGCTTTATATCTTTCTTACATATTTCAAATGTTTTTTTTTACTTTCTATTTTTTTTTTCCTTCAATATTCAAATTAAATAATCATGTTCCAATATTTAACTATTTAATTTAGTCGACTGTTTTCAAATGTACCTATTTAGGTGTTCACATTTGGGAGATTATTTTTTTTAGACAACTTGACAGTTTATCTTTCATGTTCAATTACTATTTCTGGCGGATTTTATCAATGATTGGAGATTCAATATTATAGTAAAACCTTCGCTTATGTTCATTGGTGAAAGAAACAGAGCATTAGTCGAGTTCCCAAACAAACAAGACTTGAAATTACCAGATAAGAGTCAAGTTTGCTGATTCAATATTACAAAGGAAACAGAAGAATAGGAAGAGAATGGATGGCTCAAACAATAGATGATGAAATGATAAAAGAGAATTGGCTAATTTATTGATAGAGGAAACAGTTAGGTACCTACCTACCTACATTTTAATGTTGAAAGCACTAAAACAACCTGATAAAGTTTCTCATTACTGTTTTTTCTTCCAGAAGTGGGTACCTAACTAATTTCACTTAGGAAAAAGTTAAATTAAAAAAACTCGAACAATGTAAACAGAGAAAAATTGCTCATTTCCGTTGGTAATTTTTTTCTTCGAATTTTGTTGGAACTTGTGAAATTCATCATGGCATCATAAACCTGAGGTGTACGTAATAAATATTATGAAAATTAACCACAATAAAATTAGATTTCTGCAGTTTGCAATGCCATATGAGCTGGCGATTCCTGCAGTAATGTCGAGAGAACAAATAAATTAATGTATAAACATAAGTATACATAATCATGGCATCAATATCCACTAACCCATAGTGGAAGCACAATGTTTTGCAGTGGATTTGACTTATTTGATGTGTGAAATATCCTCAATGGTTTCATTTGTCTACATTGCTTTGAATTTGAACTAAGAAGTGTCTACCACAGTGCTTTAAAGGTGAGCACTGTTAACCAAAGTGTACATCGAGATTCTGTTGTGGAAAGATTTGCATCAACTTATACTTTATTGATGGACCTGGGGATTTGCCTTATGTCGAGATGAGTTCACTCAAATTCATTTGGACTGGAACCTGGAACCATGGTCTCGTTATTACTTGTAGTTTCCTTAAAGATTGAAGAGTCGAAAATCTAAATTGAGAAGCTTCAATAATTCACTGAATTCCTGCTCTATGTAGATCGAGGTGCAATGTTTTGAAGAGTCAAACAGGCTTTCAACTACATTACTTTCAAGTTTCAAGTGTCATAAGTATATCACTGCTTCTTGAAATGATTACAAGAGGAAACACCAGAAAACTTTCATAACAAGTCCGTCTCGTATGAAATTTCTTATGAAAGACCATCACAACTCTTTTCCCTACTGCCATGTTCAAAAATACTAAATAATAGCAGAAAAAGAAAGAAAAAAAAATCTCTAGATTCTAATTAAGATTTGATTTTATGTTCATTTATTTTAACAAACAAACAAAAAGGAGACGTAAATAAATAAATTAACAGAAATAATAAAGTAAACAAAAATACAAATTACATCTGAAGAAAAATGACTTCCTGACGTGTGCGTGTAATGGGGAATTGACTCGGAATTATTGTTGACTTCATTTCTGCTGGAAAATGTTCCTAATCATGACTACTTTCGTACTCGTAAAAGAGAGTCGTATTAACTGTGCTTTGAATTTCTTTTACCTTAAATTAGGTAGTTCAATTAGACTTGTTAAGGTAGCTAACTCGAATGGGGTAGAATAGGTGGGTACCAACTTACATTCGTAGGTTCCTACCTATAATCTGGTGATAGGAATTTATGAAACCAAGTGTAAGATGCCAAAATTGATATTATTTATAGCATTCCGGATTGAATTTCCATTCATTAGCATAATCTTTCATAATAATTCAAACCCATATCTCATGGAGCTTGTTATAAAACCCTTTTTACTCTTTTTGGGTTTTAATATTTAAACTTTGTTTGTGGTTTGGAAATGCTACAAAAATAATATAATAGAGATACAAATTATTCCAAAATACAACAATAATAAATAAAATTTAATTAACATTAAGATTTATGACTTTATTTAATTAATTTGTTAATTTTGAGCATTCGAATGCTTTATTACTTTCTAATGCTTGAGTTTTTTTCATAGGAGAATTCGGTAAATTTATTTGTGATCCATACATAATATGTATGGTTATCACTTTTAGATACACATATGTTATGAATTATTTATTTACTATGAAGTCTCATCTATGGAAAAAGTATTAACATTCTAAACAATATTAACAAATATCTAATAATGCAACATCAAGGGCAACTTATTCCTCAACGACTTGATCGCAAGTCACATCACTATTTTTATGGGTCAGCTCTACAATCTCATGAAGGTTCATTTTTTTACTTTTTTCACCCATCTTGAGAAGACTGGGAAAGTGCATTTCAACAGAAGATTGTGGACCGGATGATAAGCCAACTCGCTGAGATTTCAACTGTCTTCATAACTAGATCTAATATTATAATGAAAGGATTGAAAAAGCTGTTTCAAGATGGAAAGAGAAGTGGAGAAGACCAATCTACATACAACTAAAGCAGGAGATTTCAATTAGATTTGAGAATTCAAAAGAGAATTGCTCCAAAATTCTAGTTACACATCCATTCAGAATAATATTACTTTCTTACATCAAGCAGAGAAAGAAATGGGTAATTTTAAATAAACGCATGACAACAATCTAAGAAGGAAAAATCAAATTAGATGAAGGAAAGAAATACATTTCGACACAACTAGATTAGGACACGTACCAAATTACCGTCAGTAAGTAGAGTGCCTTTCTCTTCAGATGAATTTTAATATTTTTTGGATTATGAGATCAAATGAGGATGTCTACTTTTTCTACAATGAAATAAAGATGTCTACTTTTTCTACAATGAAATCTTCCCCAATTATCATCTTTCGGTCAAACGCTAATACGGGACAAGTTTTGTGTTGTTTCAGACATGATGATGTGCTTTTCATAAGTTTTCATTGATTTATGTAGTCTTCTAATTTTCATAATATTTTCTAATTTTCATTGATTTATGTAGGTGTTCCTATTTTGTAAAAAAAAAAAAAATACCTCTCTTTATCTTCCTACCTATTAATTCAAGTGCATACATATTCGTAAGCATAACTTCAATAATTTTAAGCTTTATGAGAACTTTGAAAAATTAGGTTAGGTACTCTGAAGGTTCAATTCAAATTACTTTAATGGTGTTTGCAAATCATGGCAAACCCGACTGAACTTATATCTGTTTTTTACTTTTTTGTTATTCTAATATTCTTTCTCTTGTACTTTTCCATTTTGTTCTTTTGTTTTTTACAGAATACCTACCTACCTACCTACCTATATGGTGTATTTATTTGAATAACATATTATTGAATATCATGATGCTTACACAATGTCGATGTCGTGTTGTTTTCAATTACTAGATAATATGGAAATATTAGGATGTCTATTCAGCCCATTGAAATCAAGTTTACCTACATATGTTTACAATGATCATGACAAACTAATAATATTATTTTGTATTAATATTGTTATTTCCTAACGTCACGCGAATCTCTCATAAAATCTAGGTATGCTGCGAGGAAATCTAATAAAGGACATGTGTGTTATGTCGGTAAAAATGAACATTTTATTAATTCTAATTTGTTTGAAACAAGTGCAAACCAGGAATTGACTCGGAATTATTGTTGACTTCATTTCTGCTGGAAAATGTTCCTAATCATGACTACTTTCGTACTCGTAAAAGAGAGTCGTGTTAACTGTGCTTTGAATTTCTTTTACCTTAAATTAGGTAGTTCAATTAAGACTTGTTAAAGGTAGCTAACCGGTATGGGGTAGAATAGGTGGGTACCAACTTACATTCGTAGGTTCCTACCTATAATCTGGTGATAGGAATTGATGATTCTATGGAAAAAGTATTAACATTCTAAACAATATTAACAAATATCTAATAATGCAACATCAAGGGCAACTTATTCCTCAACGACTTGATCGCAAGTCACATCACTATTTTTATGGGTCAGCTCTACAATCTCATGTTTTAGATACACATATGTTATGAATTATTTATTTACTATGAAGTCTCATTTATTAAAATATAATTTATCTTTTTTTCTCTCTCTTGTATTAATAAAGAACGTAGGTATCTTTTTTGTTATTTAGCTTTAAGCTTTAAGGGAATGATACCCAAGAACCTAAGTATGTTTTTTGAGTTACCTTATATATGCATCAGTAACTCTTCAGTTTTGTCTATTCAATACTTTTGGGGATCTTTTTTTACGTAGCTTTTTTCCAGAATATTTTTGGCAAATGCAATCTCATGAAGGTTCATTTTTTTACTTTTTTCACCCATCTTGAGAAGACTGGGAAAGTGCATTTCAACAGAAGATTGTGGACCGGATGATAAGCCAACTCGCTGAGATTTCAACTGTCTTCATAACTAGATCTAATATTATAATGAAAGGATTGAAAAAGCTGTTTCAAGATGGAAAGAGAAGTAGAGAAGACCAATCTACATACAACTAAAGCAGGAGATTTCAATTAGATTTGAGAATTCAAAAGAGAATTGCTCCAAAATTCTAGTTACACATCCATTCAGAATAATATTACTTTCTTACATCAAGCAGAGAAAGAAATGGGTAATTTTAAATAAACGCATGACAACAATCTAAGAAGGAAAAATCAAATTAGATGAAGTAAAGAAATAAATTTCGACACAACTAGATTAGGACACGTACCAAATTACCGTCAGTAAGTAGAGTGCCTTTCTCTTCAGATGAATTTTAATAGTTTTTGGAGGATTTGGATTATGAGATCAAATGATATTCGGCATAAGGACATCTACTTTTTCTACAGTGAAATCTTCCCCAATTATCATCTTTCGGTCAAACTTATTGTTGTTTCAGACATGATGATGTGCTTTTCATAAGTTTGAAGTCTTCTAATTTTCATTGATTTATGTAGATTGTAGATGTTCCTATTTTGTAAAAAAATTTACCTCTCTTTATCTTCATACCTATTGATTCAAGTGCATACATATTCGTAAGCATAACTTCAATAATTTTAAGCTTTATGTGAACTTTGAAAAATTAGGTTAGGTACTCTAAAGGTCCAATTCAAATGACTTTAATGGTGTTTGCAAATCATGGCAAACCCGACTGAACTTATATCTGTTTTTTTGTTATTCTAATATTCTTTCTCTTGTACTTTTCCATTTTGTTCTTTTATTTTTTACAGAATACCTACCTACCTATATGGTGTATTTATTTGAATAACATATTATTGAATATCATGATGCTTACACAATGTCGATGTCGTGTTGTTTTCAATTACCGGATAATATGGAAATATTAGGATGTCTATTCAGCCCATTGAAATCAAGTTTACCTACAAATATGTTTACAATGATCATGACAAAACTAATAATATTTGTATTAATATTGTTATTTCCTAACGTCACGCGAATCTCTCATAAAATCTATGCTGCGAGGAAATCTAATAAAGGACATGTGTGTTGTGTCGGTAAAAATGAACATTTTATTAATTCTAATTTGTTTGAAACAAGTGCAAACCAACAAAAGTACAAAACCAACCTGACTTGTGATTTGATTATCAACTTGAGAATTTACAAATACATCTTGGAATCAGGCAATAGACAATTTCAATGAATTGATTAAGTTCTTAATTATTATAAGTATTACTATTACTTTTATACCTATGAACCTATGTTTATCTACTCATACATAGGTATTATGATGTTTATTCCTCAGGAAAACATAAACCTGAGGTGTACGTAATAAATATTATGAAAATTAACCACAATAAAATTAGATTTCTGCAGTTTGCAATGCCATATGAGCTGGAGATTCCTGCAGTAATGTCGAGAGAACAAATAAATTAATGTATAAACATAAGTATACATCCAACAAAAGTACAAAACCAACCTGACTTGTGATTTGATTATCAACTTGAGAATTTACAAATACATCTTGGAATCAGGCAATAGACAATTTCAATGAATTGATTAAGTTCTTAATTATTATAAGTATTACTATTACTTTTATACCTATGAACCTATGTTTATCTACTCATACATATAGGATTGAGGAAGCACTGTGCAATATACCTTCCCCTTTTAAAGATTCTCTACCATTGCACATGTGACATGTTTGGCAACAATGCCTATTTTTTTCTGTCACATTGATCTGGACACACTATAAATGATCGAATAGATCAACAGAGTAACAGACCATCTTATGGATGAGTTATTTTCAGCATAAACATCGGACAAAAGCCAATAAATCTGAAGTTTAGCTTCATTAAAAGCTGCTAAAACCCCCTAAATTTCATTACCTTTTTTTTAGAGGTTTGATAGATGGACCTGTAAACTGTAACTGCTAAGGTCTTATTGTCCTGAAAGCGAAAAGAGAAGAAAGCCAACCGATAATAGAAAGCGTCGTTTCTCCTTTTCTGTTGATTTCAATTAAAATACATACCTACATTTTCGATTAAATTCTCCTGTTGGCTAGGCTTGCCAAATATCCGAAATGTCGATTCGAGACGCGACCCGATGAAAGCATGACAAATTTAAAATTTCCCAAATTTTTTCTGGGACAAAAACGAAAATTCGGGACAAAACGCCCCAAAATGAAAAACTGAACGGGACGCCGGGACACCCCCTGAAATTCGGGACTGTCCCGGCCAATTCGGGACGTTTGGCAAGCCTACTGTTGGCAGAATGGCCGGAAATTTTGTACTTACCTGCAGAGTGGTCACAAATTTTGTACCCAAGGTAATTTCTGTCACGCCAGCTCCCGGTCTAATCCGTCACTGATCTCGTACACATGTCCGCTGTTACTAGAAGCTGTCTTCTGCTAAAGACTCCCGAGTTTGGTCTGACCGTCAGAATGTCTGATTACTCTGGAAAGGTGCTGAGTTAATTTCACCTCGTCTCTCATCGCGGTGTTAAAGTTTAGTTTTAATCTAATAAAAGTAATTTGGCGTACATAGCCTTCTTGTATGACGAGTATCCTCACTTGAGAAACGAAACCACCCAACAACAGGACTCTATTTTGTTAACTTTTCAGAGGAAGAAAAAACCCTGATATTTTGTGTGAATTTCACCACTTTTTATTATTTTTTCATTTTATTAGGTGAATGATTTTTTGATTGCAATTTGATAAACACAAAAATAAAATTGTAGAGCTATTTTTTAAGAATGCCAATCTTTAGATAATCTTGTCAGGGTTCCAAACTTGAAAATCTTTAAAATAGGCTCTATTGTTTCCTAAGCTCCGACGATCTGGTTTCCATGTTACTCCTTGTATTGAAGTGACGGCTAATGATTTTTGCTTCTCTTATGTTAGAAACAAATCAAGTTGTAATAGCGTATTATGGGGAATACAGGCTACAGGGCTGAAGGAAGTCGAACTCAGTCAAAGTATGTGAGGACAAAATATGGGGATACTTCGGCAGATTTCTCAAACGAGAATGAGGATCAAAATAATGCAGTACCTGGGATTGAACCTATGCCCTTCTTGTTACCAGGCGAGGATCACAGAGGAAATCAGAAAAAAACTGCTTTTATAACAGAGCTGTATCAGTAATTGACTGCGCATATATTAAACTCACGTACGTACACAATGTGGGCAATATAATTCTTTATTAATTCCAAACATTTATAGATACCTCGTTTTTTTTCTCTGCCTCAATTGAATAAATTTTACAAAATTAAATCTAATAACGTTTATGATAAAATTATACCTATAGGTAGGTACCCAAGCAGCGGCCTACGTAGGTAATGTATAAATTGTTGAAGGATATGAACATGAATCTATAATGGGCCTTGAGTACACACATGGTGTGGAAATCAGATATAATATGTATATTATAAATAGCTCTTGTACTACACTATTCATCATGTTAATTAAAATATGAAATATTAACTGAAATATTTTTTGTGCCCTTAATTACCTACTACCTACTTACCTTTTGACTCTATAGTGCAATTTGATCAAATCAAACTCCAAAGAACGGCTCCAACATCAAATCTAATTATCAAAAGAAGACAAAAGAAAAAACAGTAAATACTTTAACAATTGCATCTACAGTATAAGTAGACTTTGTGCTTGTTTGACTGCCATAACCAACATAATTGCACATGCATCAGAAGAAACAATATGGAATTTAATAAAGTTAACATCTACCAACAATGCAGAAGTTTTTCCGCCTTCATATTTGATTCCTCAGTAATCTGAGTTCTGACATTGACATGGACATGAGATTTGCACTGAAAAATCTACATGAAGTAAAGCCAATGTGTATGTGCTTTGAATATTCATTTTAATCAGTCAGTACTTACGCATAAAGAAACCCTTCAAAGTAATGAAATTAAAAACATAAATTCATCATGTAATCCTGTACTTCATACAAGTCATAAAATAGGCAAACGGCAAACTGCGTCCAAAGTAATACATAATGTAGACATGAGAACGGCTACAGTAGTGCTTGTTTCTCTACAGTTGCATCTACAGTAGACTTTGTGCAGACCAAGCAATAGAGAAGTTTTCCGCCTTCATATTGAACTCCTCGGTAATCTGAGTTCTGACATTGACATGGACATGAGATTTGCACTAAAAAATCTACAGGAACTAAAGCCAATGTGTATGTGCTTTGAATATTCATTTTAATCAGTCAGTACTTACGCATAAAGAAACCCTTCAAAGTACCTAATGAAATTAAAAACATAAATTCATCATGTAATCCTGTACTTCATACAAGTCATAAAATAGGCAAACTGCGTCCAAAGTAATACATAATGTAGACATGAGAACAACTGACTACCAACACCACCAAGTTAATGATAAGTTTGAAATTAAAAATTGTTCCAAAGTTCATCGTAATTAATAATAAATTATGAAGAACATGATACATTATGTTTAAGTTATTTGAAATCATAATTTAATATAAAATTTATGCAGGAATGATTTCGATGATGTTTCGCAATGTTGCCGGATATTTCAATAAATAATAAGTAGGTGTAGGATGAATTCATAAATCATCAACCTGTGCTTTTATAATTGTTGCCAGCTCTTACATGAATTTGTTCACTTGCACAAAGCAATGAGCAGGCATTCTTCTATGTCGTTACAATGACTAATTATTACATTTATAGCAACGACTTTGATATATTCATGAGATAGTTGGAAAAAAGTTGCAAAGTATTATATTATTAATTTGCAAGAAGGCGCCTTCAACACCGAACGGAAGTTTTCTAACATCGAATACTCCAACCATATTTTCGGCACCTATACATAATGTTGTACGAATACCTATCAGTACTTCGGCTACATCTTGTGCTTGTCTTATTATTATTAAATAAAATAGGATACCTAGGTATTTGCTGTGATCACAATACGTTGATTTATTTCATTATTAGATTTCTCTTTAAGTTTATCCTGTCAGTAATGGTACCTAAGCTTCTTTCTTTCTCAACTTAATCAAACATAAATAGGTAACATAGCATCCTTCCAAATTCAAGGTACCAAGTGTACCTTCAACACCGAACGGAAGTTTTCTAACATCGAATACTCCAACCATATTTTCGGCACCTATACATAATGTTGTACGAATACCTATCAATACTTCGGCAATCTTGTGCTTGTCTTATTATTATTATTAAATAAAATAGGATAGGTTTTTGCTGTGATCACAATATTCACAATACGTTGATTTATTTCAATGATTAGATTTCTTTTTAAGTTTATACTGTCAGTAATGGTACCTAAGCTTCTTTCTTTCTCAACTTGATCTTAATAAATAAAATTAGAGAACCTCTTTAATTTTCAATGGAAACGTAGAAAAAGATATAAATTTTTTTGAAAATAAACAATAATAAATAAAATTTAATTAACATTAAGATTTATGACTTTATTTAATTAATTTGTTAATTTTGAGCATTCGAATGCTTTATTATTTTCTAATGCTTGAGTTTTTTTCATAGGAGAATTCGGTAAATTTATTTGTGATCCATACATATGTATGGTTATCACTTTTAGATACACATATGTTATGAATTATTTATTTACTATGAAGTCTCATTTATTAAAATATAATTTATCTTTTTTTCTCTCTCTTGTAATAAAGAACGTAGGTATCTTTTTTGTTATTGAGCTTTAAGGGAATGATACCCAAGAACCTAAGTATGATTTTTGAGTTACCTTATATGCATCAGTAACTCTTCAGTTTTGTCTATTCAATACTTTTGGGGCTCTTTTTTTACGTAGCTTTTTTCCAGAATATTTTTGGCAAATGACAAGATACATAGTTCAGTTTTGTATTACTTGTAATGTAATGTAATTTTACACAAAACGATTTTGTGTTTAAAAATAATAAAATAAAATAAAACAAATCCATATAAGTAGACTAAATAATTAAAACCAACTATTTGTTCACATAAATCATGCAGCAGTCACAAGAGTGCATTCAATGATTCAATTCCAAAACCACAAGAGTTTACAAATGAACTTTGAAAACATTGATACCTACAACTCATCTTCACATGCAGCAGTCACAAGAGTGCATTCAATGATTCAATTCCAAAACCACAAGAGTTTACAAATGAACTTTGAAAACATTGATACCTAGGTACTACTCATCTACTCAAAGACAGCATGTCTGACTGGTACGACTTGGCAAGAGTATCCTTCCTATGGTGAAGATGGTACTCACAGAGAATCAAATCCAGAAAATGATGTTTTGCTAGTCATAATACAAAGCTAACAGAGGTATACCTGTACAGCAAATACTAATACTAATGTACCTATACTAAATGCAATTAATAGTGCTCCCTCATTAACTGAGAGATTAGACAGGATGGAAAGACCAAAGAAATTAAAAATATTGGTAAAATAAGGTAAATACTTACCTACAAAGAGATAAATAGGACAATCAAGTATCCGTCCGTGTCTGAAGATGTTTGGAGATTTACAAATTGATATACGTAAATATGTACCTACTTAGAATGTTCTTTATTTCAGCAAATAAAGTATATCCTACAAAGAGATAAATAGGACAATCAAGTATCCGTCCGTGTCTGAAGATGTTTGGAGATTTACAAATTGATATACGTAAATATGTACTTAGAATGTTCTTTATTTCAGCAAATAAAGCAAGTTTATGTCAACATAATGAGAGTTTTTCTCGTAAGCTAAAATCCTACCTTTCAAAGTCCAGTTGGTTAGTTGAAAATGGGGCTGATTGTCATGGATCTTGACTGACACTCCAAACCTGTAAGGCGATTCAAAGCGATTGCCAAATACCGTCCGTCACGCCAGTCCGACCAATCTATTGAATGCCAACTCTTGCTATAAATTCCCCTAATAATAATAATAATAATAATAATAATAATAATAATAATAATAATAATAAATAAAACAAATCCATATAAGTAGACTAAATAATTAAAACCAACTATTTGTTCACATAAATCACACATGCAGCAGTCACAAGAGTGCATTCAATAATTCAATTCCAAAACCACAAGAGTTTACAAATGAACATTGAAAACATTGATACCTACAACTCATCTACTCAAAGACAGCATGTCTGACTGGTACGACTTGGCAAGAGTATCCTTCCAATGGTGAAGATGGTACTCACAGAGAATCAAATCCAGAAAATGATGTTTTGCTAGTCATAATACAAAGCTAACAGAGGTATACCTGTACAGCAAATACTAATACTAATGTACCTATAGGTAGGTACTAAATGCAATTAATAGTGCTCCCTCATTAAATGAGAGATTAGACAGGATGGAAAGACCAAAGAAATAAAAAATATATAGGTAAATTAATGTAGGTAAATATACTTACCTACAAAGAGATAAATAGGACAATCAAGTATCCGTCCGCATCTGAAGATCTTTGGAGATTTACAAATTGATATACGTAAATATGTACTTAGAATGTTCTTTATTTCAGCAAATAAAGTAAGTTTATGTCAACATAATGAGAGTTTTTCTCGTAAGCTAAAATCCTACCTTTCAAAGTCCACTTCGTTAGTTGAAAATGGGGCTGATTGGCATGGATCTTGACTGACACTCCAAACCTGTAAGGCGATTCAAAGTGATTGCCAAATACCGTCCGTCAGTCTGGACAATCTATTGAATGCCAACTCTTGCTTTAAATTCCCCTCAGGTCGTTTCTTAACGATGAAGACTTGTGCCAGATGTTTGGATCGCGAGTTTTCTCATTTGATATGTTCTTGAATCTCGTGATCTAGGAATTACCTTGACTATTTTTTTAATTCAATTACAGCGAGATCAATTTCCTTGACATTCACAATTACATTATTCTCTCATACTCCTCCTTTGTTTGAGTCTCTCCCTCTCGAATGAATCAGTCTTGGTTCTTGTTCTTGGTTTGTCTCTTGCGACTATTGTGTGATTTGCTTCTGGTTTGCTGATTTTGTTGTGTGGAGTCCCATGTAGGATGTAGGTAGGTAGTTGTGGTTATACATTCTGTGTCAATTTAGGCCTGGGTTTACCGGTCTCATGTTGACTTTGTATTAAGTCTGGTCCTCACCTTATGATTTGATCGCGAGATAAAACCGTACGGGTGAACGTAAAAATGTGTAAAATTTCCGTACTGTGAGTACGCCGCCGCGCAGCGGGTTTAAACCGGTGCTGTTATCAGATAATAGATACCTATTCAGAATCAGAACGTTTTTTCTGTATCGTTGTTAGTACCTTTAAACAAAATATTAGTCAGTTAGTGCTTGATGAAATTGTAGGCAGAAGTGTTAAATCTACATGCAGAACCAAGCCAACTAATGAATCTAATGATGGTTTTTATTTAATTAAGTACGAAGTCGGTAATGAGCTGTATGGTTTGGCCAGGACTCAGGATCAGAATGTGAATATTTGGTGGAATAAGGTGTGAAGAAAATGTGAGTCCCCTGCTAAAAAAGAGTCAGGATAAATGTAGGTACAAATAAAACCTACATCATCGAAGACTTGCCATTTGAGTTAACTTTGTGAAACGCCATCATATCAGCATTACGAGTATCAAAACAGTAGAGGGAAATGTAACAACACTTCACTTAGATTAGTTACTTGGCTATCTGGACGGTAGTACACATAAAGAAAATAAGTAGCTATCCTGTAATAATGTCCTAATATCGCTGACTTCCTGTCGATCAATCGATTAATCCTACGACCAATAGTGTTATCATGTACATACAAGGTTTGACCTGAATGATTATATTGATTATCCATGGAATAAGATAATTCGGATTCAGCTTTTTATTATTAATATTATCGTTAATATCATTATTATTTTCATCGCGACATCGTTTACGGGTAGAACAAATTGCACTTACCCATTATTAATAATCGTGTCTACCTGTTTTCTTTCCACTCCGGATTATTCATTATTACACATTCTGGCGGATAATGTGTATTATTTTAATAATACTTTATTATGCACTCTTTTTTTTATAATTACAGAGCACACAAACCGTTTCGACAAGTTAAAATGTTCCATCATCACCTTGATAGGGCGAAGAAGAAATTAAATTAGTTTAAAACATAATTGATCAATTTTAATATTGAAGGAAAATAGATCGGTCGTATGTATAGGGTCAGTGGAAATCAGAGCCGGCGCGGAGGATTGGGAGACGGGTGATTATTGCCATCTATAGTTCATCCAGATCAATGTGGATCAACCCAAAATGAAGGAACCAATCAGATTGCAGGAAATCCTTACATTGTTGCAATTGAGGTAAAGGTCTATTTTTGTTAAACTCTTTCTTTTAAAATGCAGAGTTTAAAATGCAGAGTAGCTCTAAGTTCAGAGGTTGAACCAAGCCAACTAATGAATCTAATGATGGTTTTTATTTAATTAAGTTGGAAGTCGGTAATGAGCAGTATGGTTTGGCCAGGACTCAGGATCAGAATGTGAATATTGTGAGTACCTATTGGTGGAATAAGGTGTGAAGAAAATGTGAGTCCCCTGCTAAAAAAGAGTCAGGATAAATGTAGGTACAAATAAAACCTACATCATCGAAGACTTGCCATTTGAGTTAACTTTGTGAAACGCCATATCAGCATTACGAGTATCAAAACAGTAGAGGGAAATGTAACAACACTTCACTTAGATTAGTTACTTGGTTATCTGGACGAAGCTGGACCTTACCTGGATGAACTTGGTTGAAAAAGGATCAAAAACTTTCAAATTGGGACAGTCAAGCTCTTTTCAAAATCTTATACTTCTTGTATTGAACAAAACTTCTGTAAAATCTCAACAACACCTACTCATTATTCATTGCCAAAATTAATTATTCACAGTCGGCGATTCACAGATCCTGTTGATTCAAATGATTCACAATACTTTGGGGTAATATTCGGCAATTCACAGATCATCCTGATACTTGATGAACCAAAAAATTTGGTAAAATCCAGCGATTCAAAGATCACCATCATAATCCAGTGAATCCCCCTATTCCTTGAAATGGACAAACTTTATGGTTTCTATGACAAATAATTGTGACAATCCTACGTCATCTATCTGTAAGTGTGCCGATGTTGAAATATCTTTGGTATGCGGTGATAGTGAGAACACTAATAGCAAGATGACTAGGAGATGTCTACAGGTAACTGACTTCATCGATAAATTCATAATTCCATCTAAGTCAAAGAAGTGACTCACTGAATCACTGGGCTGTAGACTGACTATATTTTTTCAATCAATATCGAGTAATGTTTGTCAGAAGAATGATGCAACTTTTGCATTTTTAGAAATCGCTAAACTAGGGCAGGTCCTGGGATTCCTGGAAATTCCTGGATGTAGAGGTCTTCGGATTCTTCAGAAGTCTTATTAGAAAGTTTGGTTAAATGGAAAATCATTCCATCTTCTATGTTAGAAAGAGTTTATGTTTATCAGAAGATTGAATTTAAAATTTTCTCTTCTACTTGTTCTTCTTCGTCTTATTCTTTGTCTTCATCCTCGTGTTCTTCTTCTTCCTCCTCCTCCTTCTCTCCTTCTTCTTCGTCGTCTCCTTTTCCTTCGTTTCGCACTGGAGTTTATCCATTACAAATATCCAATTTTCGTTGGTTCGCAAGAAGCGTGTCCTGTTTTTCAGGAAATCCCCACAGGAATAACTTCCATCTCAAACCGGCCGGACCCCGGGGCATTGTCTTATGGCCCAAATCAACTGTTGATTGGTATATTTGGTGTATTGACTTATGGTCCACGGATAACTGTACAGAATTGTGAATTATGAATTTGAATCTTATTATTCTAATAATTTATCTTGTGAATCTGATTATTTATTATTCTGATTCATCTGAGACTAAATTAGGATTAATATTTTGGTTGTTATCCATACGGATTTGGTTTTGCAGCACAACAAGTGGACCCAGGGGCTCATTGGTTCTCCACTGACCACTGGTTTCCTATTGTTACGGTTTAACCAACCATTGTAATTACCCACTAGCCCAGTAGATATGTTAGGCTCAATCGCCGAATTCGCTCAATGAGCGAAAAAGACCGCTCGCACTCCGCGGAGTAAAAAATACAAACTGCTTAATACCCGAGCTATTTTCAGTTGCTCAATTGTCGAATTTCGGGGATTGAGCAGTAACTTATTATCAACTGAATTAACTTACTTACCTATCTATCTGGATCTGGAACTTATTTGTTTATCTCTCAAATTTGAAAACAATCCCGACAGACTGATGGGTCTATCGATTGGATTGGATTCGGTATATAGTTATTAACCAGGTACCCGACGTATAAGCATCTAGGTTTTGTGCTTGAAGTTACCAGAGTGTGTCCAGATCAATGTGGCAGCAAAAAAATAGGCATTGTTGCCAAACATGTCACATGTGCAATGGTAGAGAATCTTTAAAAGGGGAAGGTGTATATTGCACAGTGCTTCCTCCGACAGTTGAACAAAGTAAGGTTACTAAGGCGATATCCACCTTACCTGTCCTTGAATCCAACCTCTGAACTTAGAGCTACCTCTGCATTTTAGAAGAGAGAGTTTATCAAATACCTTTACCTGAATTGCAACAATGTAAGGATTTCCTGCAATCTGATTGGTTCCTTCATTTTGGGTTGATGACTCATTGTTGTCACATTGATCTGGATAAACTATAGACAACAGGCACGAATCTAATTCGGGGAGCGACATATGATATTATGCGTGGTTACCTTAAATCTATAGATTTAGCTATAGCGTTACAAATAAATATACGTCTTTCTCTGACTCAATCATTTCATGTCACTACTGTGATTCAAACCGCAGTTCCTCAGTCGTGAATCCTCACTGGAACATCTAATAACCCAATCATAAAATTCCATACCTCGGCTGGGATTGAACCCACGCCCTCCTGTTTACCAGGCGAGCGCCTTGACCACTACACCACCGAGGTAGGTCTTAAACAGACAAAGTACAGGAAAAATGGTCGCGTTAAAACTCCGATTATCCGTTAAATTAATGTTAAAAGGAATTTCAGTCCAGGACCATTATAATATTATCCCAAATCTCCAACTCATTATGTATGCTTGATTTAAGATCGACAAGTCTTGCTGTCACCTAATTCAGTTACCGTATTTTCCCACATAGGTTGTGATGAGTAGATCTAATAGTTGATGTGGCTCATTGGTTCTCCACTGACCACTGGTTTCCTATTGTTACGGTTTAACCAACCATTGTAATTACCCACTAGCCCAGTAGATATGTTGGGCTCAATCGCCGAATTCGCTCAATGAGCGAAAAAGACCGCTCGCACTCCGCGGAGTAAAAAATACAAACTGCTTAAGACCCGAGCTATTTACAGTTGCTCAATTGTCGAATTTCGGGGATTGAGCAGTTTGCATTTTTTACTCTTCGGAGTGAGCGGTTTTTTTAGCTTATTGAGCTAATTCGGGGATTGAGCCTAACAGATACATTATCCACTAAACGTCTTCTACTGATTCTACCTATGGAACACATTAGCTGTATGGGTGCTGGAATCCGTTGTCAG
This sequence comes from Diaphorina citri, assembly GCF_000475195.1. Lineage (NCBI taxonomy): Eukaryota > Metazoa > Arthropoda > Insecta > Hemiptera > Psyllidae > Diaphorina > Diaphorina citri. Next base: position 59,364 of record NW_007378018.1, on the reverse strand, counting down.
AATAGAATTCCGGAGATGTTCGTTACTAATAGAATCAGGTGGTCTTTTTTTTAAATTAACCCACTTTAACCATTTGTCTTTCGTGGGAAGGTGGGTTTTTAAGTGGCAGAATTAATAGGTATCCCTAGTAGGTACCTATTTAGTATATTTACCTATTGCAATAACGAATAGGGGTCGATAGCTCAAGCGGATGGTGTTTTACAAGTGAATTACTTAGTTTGCTCTCCTTGTTGGATGGAAAAAATTGTGACAACTCCTGAAAGTACAGTCGAATTAATTCATGATACAGTAAAAAAGTTTGACGTCACGGCATACGCTCCCGTAGGCGATGACGTCAGAATTCATGACTCCCGCTTCGTTTGTTTGTGCGCAAGCGTTTCTGCGCATTTTGACTTGAAATGTCTAACCGTTTTGCCGCTATAGCTGAAAACCGCCAAAATCGGTCGAAATCTGTCCAAAAGCGGTCAAAATACCGCCAACCGCAGCAACCATCACAACCAAACATTTTGTGTTGCATCCTTGTCACATTTGTGAAACTAGATACCGAGATAAATCGATTTAAAAAATACCGGTAAATCGTAAACTTTGACGTCACAACATACGCTCCCGTAGGCGATGACGTCAGAATTCATGACTCCCGCTTCGTTTGTTTGTGCGCAAGCATTTCTGCGCATTTTGACTTGAAATCTGACGTCACAACTCTTTGAACTTTTTCATTAGAACGGCAATTGAAAATTAAATTTTCGACCTTTGAAAGAGCAGGCATTCTTCTATGTCGTTACAATGACTAATTATTACATTTATAGCAACGACTTTGATATATTCATGAGATAGTTGGAAAAAAAGTTGCAAAGTATTATATTATTAAGTTGCAAGAAAATAAAAGCTGAGATCAAATAAAACCCTCCAAACCTCGAAGTCTCAAATCTGGCAAGACCTCCCCATGGTGATACTTAGCACGGAACGAATAACCACATGGTACTGTTAACAAGGGACATACTGGGACAATATCTCGGATTGCGTTTTCCAATAGAGGCATCATCTTGAAGAAATCACTGGAAATTAAAAACCAATTAGGATTGTTTCTGATCTTTCTCGCCGATACCGCACTTGATGGTTCTTTGGAGACTTGATGGTTCTTTGGGGACTTGATGGTTCTTCTGGGACTTGATGGTTTGGGTCACCTCTGTGGTGGTCAGATTCCCTTTTCATTGTTTTATGCGTTTTTGATATCCCCCTGATTTGATTGGAATCAATTAGTGCTATCGGTTCTTTATTAGATTTTGATACGTTTCATGGTTGCTCGTTCCTTGGTTCTCACCATGAAGGCTGAGGAGTTTGTTCTTTGATATTAGACATTTCGATTTCTACATCATTTATTTTGTGGGATCAATTTCCTTGACATTCACAATTACATTATTCTCTCATACTCCTCCTTTGTTTGAGTCTCTCCCTCTCGAATGAATCAGTCTTGGTTGTTGGACTTGGTTTGTCTCTTGCGACTATTGTGTGATTTGCATCTGGTTTGCTGATTTTGTTGTGTGGACTGTGTGGAGTCCCATGTAGGTAGGTAGTTGTGGTTATATATTCTGTGTCAATTAGGCCTGGGTTTACCGGTCTCATGTTGACTTTGTATTAAGTCTGGTCCACATCTTATGATTTGATCGCGAGATAAAACCGTACGGGATATCGCCTTACCTGACTTTGTTTCACTGTCGGAGGAAGCACTGTGCAATATACCTTCCCCTTTTAAAGATTCTCTACCATTGCACATCATGTGACATGTTTGCCAACAATGCCTATTTTTTTGCTGTCACATTGATCTGGACACACTATAAATGATCGAATAGATCAACAGAGTAAGGTCAGCCATTCACGATCAGTTTTAACTGTCAGTTCAAGTATCTTCAGTTAAAAATATAAAATTTTTATAATCCTCAGTTTAGACCATCAGTTCAATCGAACTGTCAGTTCACCGCCATTCACGATCAGTTTTAACTGACAGTTAAATGGCTGGCCTAACAGACCATTTTATGGAGTTATTTTCAGCACAAACATCGGACAAAAGCCAATAAATCTGAAGTTTAGCTTCATTAAAAGCTGCTAAAACCCCCTAAATTTCATTACATTTTTTTTAGAGGTTTGATAGATGGACCTGTAAACTGTAACTGCTAAAGTCTTATTGTCCTGAAAGCGAAATGAGAAGAAAGCCAACCGATAATAGAAAGCGTCGTTTCTCCTTTTCTGTTGATTTCAACTAAAATGCATACCTACATTTTCGATTAAATTCTCCTGTTGGCTAGGCTTGCCAAATATCCGAAATGTCGATTCGGGACGCGACCCGATGAAAGCATGACAAATTTAAAATTTCCCGATTTTTTTCTGGGACAAAAACGGAAATTCGGGACAAAACGCCCCAAAATGAAAAACTGAACGGGACGCCGGGACACCCCCTGAAATTCGGGACTGTCCCAGCCCATTCGGGACGTTTGGCAAGCCTACTGTTGGCAGAATGGCCGCAAATTTTGTACTTACCTGCAGAGTGGTCACAAATTTTGTACCCAAGGTAATTTCTGTCACGCCAGCTCCCGGTCTAATCCGTCACTGATCTCGTACACATGTCCCGCATGTCCGCCGTTACTAGAAGCTGTCTTCTGCTAAAGACTCCCGAGTTTGGTCAGAATGTCTGATTACTCTGGAAAGGTGCTGAGTTAATTTCACCTCGTCTCTCATCGCGGCGTTAAAGTTTAGTTTTAATCTAATAAAAGTAATTTGGCGTACATAGCCTTCTTGTATGACGAGTATCCTCACTTGATGAGAAACGAAACCACCCAACAACAGGACTCTATTTTGTTAACTTTTCAGAGGAAGAAAAAAACCCTGATATTTAGTGTGAATTTTACCACTTTTTATTATTTCTTCATTTTATTAGGTGAACGATTTTTTTATTGCAATTTGATAAACACAAAAATAAAATTGTAGAGCTATTTTTTAAGAATGCAATCTTTAGACAATCTTGTCAGGGTTCCAAACTAGGAAATCTTTAAAATGGGCTCTATTGTTTCCTAAGCTCCGACGATCTGGTTTCCATGTTAACTCCTTGTATTGAAGTGACGGCTAATGATTTTTGCTTCTCCTATGTAGAAACAAATCAAGTTGTAATAGCGTATTATAGGGAATACAGGCTACAGGGCTGAAGGAAGTCAACAAAGTAACTATACAGGCTACAGGGCTGAAGGAAGTCGAACTCAGTCAAAGTATGTGAGGACAAAATTTGGGGATACTTCGGCAGATTTCTCAAACAAGAATGAGGATCAAAATAATGCAGTACCTGGGATTGAACCTATGCCCTTCTCGTTACCAGGCGAGTATCACAGAGGAAATCAGAAAAAACTGCTTTTATAACAGAGCTGTATCAGTAATTGAGAAAAGATGAACCTAGTTGGATTGTGCGAATTCCTTACAACACCACCTCACTAACAGTCGGTCCCGACGCGATGACCCAGCACTGCACAAGCTGTGGCAGGACTGATCACTCAAAAGTTTTGGCAAAAATTTCACTTTTTCATCAACAAAATTCATGAGGTAAAAATCCATAGTGATTTTCTTCTTTCACTTGCTCAAAACGTATGTGGTCCTGAAAATCGAGGAATCCTTAAAGGCGTTATCTGTCAGAATGGACTAGATTGAGATTGACTATGGAGCCAGCACTGCACAAGCTGTGGCAGGACTGATCACTCAAAAGTTTTGGCAAAAATTTCACTTTTTCATCAACAAAATTCATGAGGTAAATATCCATAGTGATTTCCTTCTTTCACTTACTCAAAACGTAAGTGGTCCTGAAAATGAAAGAAGCTTTAAGACCAAGGGATAACGCTTGTCAGAATACACTAGATTGAGATTGACTATAGAAGAATCTGTATTGCAGATTGAGTAGTTGAGTACTTAGGTGTACACACAGAGCGTTTTACTCACAGTTAATGTTGTAGAAACTCGCATAAAACTGAATATCCTCCCCAGTGCCGAAGCAACAGGAACTTTAACCTACGAACAAAGTCATCCGCAAAGTGTTAAATTAAAAGCACTGGGACATTATTGAGTTTTGACTGTCTCACGGTTTTTGCACAATATTGTCGATGATTTCAACGAAATGGACCCATTTTTCAAGTTTGACAACTTCTTGTCTCCCCCATGAATTCGGTCACCCTTCGCCTCTGCCTTGGCTTCCCGTGTAAACCTAATCATATTAAGTAGATTAAATTTAAACTCCGCTATATGTAAAATTACACTTATGATAGATGAGAAATTTTAGCATATAAATGAAATTTCATTACAATTTTTTGCATAAAACTTAATGAGCTTTGCAAATATCCCCCATGAATTCGGTCACCCTTCGCCTCTGCCTTGGCTTCCCGTGTAAACCTAATCATATTAAGTAGATTAAATTTAAACTCCGCTATGTAAAATTACACTTATGATAGATGAGAAATTTTAGCATATAAATGAAATTTCATTACAATTTTTTGCATAAAACTTAATGAGCTCTGCAAATATCAATAATTAAAAGTTTGTTCCCTGTGCCGGACATTGGAACATGAGAGCTGACCATCATGTGTACAAACAAAGCATTAGGTTTGATTTATGAGGTCGGAATATGTGCATTTGGCTTCTGGTTTGACTAATGCTTGAAACGGTTTGAATTTCGGCTTTCCGGCCCCGCTTACATGAAATTTCAGACAAAACAAATTATAATAATAGCCTGTGCGTATGCTTGGTGTTTGTGTATGTAATTAACAAATGAGTATGAACATAATAATCTAGTTCACCTGTGTACCGAAATGATGAATTGGCAAATTTGCATTTTTTGCGAAACCAGCAGTCTGTACCCTGGTATTGTAAAGTTTTGCATGGTTTTAAATGCAAAAGTGTTATCTAGTTATCTAGTACTCTACTAATGTTAAGAACAAAGTACATACCTACATGATTATTCAAGTAGAATTTAGAAATGAAACCTACGAAGAACAGGATACCGAAATAAAAATAAACCTTTGAAGATTCCAAGAAGTAGGTACCTATATATTGAAATTGCAATAACACCACAAAATAGGCCTCCACAAATGGATTTAGATGGCCTTTCATTAATCAGTAGTTGCTATAGTTTGAAAACTGGAAACTTGCTCGTTTCGACAGCTCCCACTACTTTTGAAGGTTTCATCACTCATATAACTTCTGATGGTCATTGATTATTATATTTATTTATCACAGGTAATATAAACAGACCTTCTATAAATCTTTAGCTCTGTAGAATAATATAATCTATTCATAGTGGTAGAAGATAATGCAAAGTTTGTGTTCGAGCAATCATTTCGAAAAACCTAATATACCGTGAATCTCCATGTACATAAGTAAATCATACCTATATACTGGTCATTGATTATTATATTTATTTATCACAGGTAATATAAACAGACCTTCTATAAATCTTTAGCTCTGTAGAATAATATAATCTATTTATAGTGGTAGAAGATAATGCAAAGTTTGTGTTCGAGCAATCATTTCGAAAAACTTAATATAGGTAGATACCGTAAATCTCCATGTACATAAGTAAATCATACCTATATATAACTTGTACCACCAACTTTGAATAAATCATAGCATCGTATGCAGGTGAGAATACGAAAATCATACAGGCCTCATTAAGCAGACGAGCGACGATAACTCTATTGGTGCACTTAACAACATCCTTGATGAAATTGTAGGCAGAAGTGTTAAATCTACATGCAGAACCAAGCCAACTAATGAATCTAATGATGGTTTTTATTTAATTAAGTTGGAAGTCGGTAATGAGCAGTATGGTTTGGCCAGGACTCAGAATCAGAATGTGAGTCTTGATGGAATAAGGTGTGAAGAAAATGTAAGTCACCTGGTACAAAAGAGTCAGGATAAATGGACCTACATCAAAGACTTCCTATTTTTTTCCCTCAATTTGTTAAACACCATATCAACTTCATCATCAACACTAAAGGGAATGGTAACTTTATCCTATCTCAGTTAGGTACTTGGATATCTGGACTGTGGTGGACCTTACCTGGATGAACAAAGTGGGACAGTCAAACTCTTGCAAAATCTAATACTTTGAACAAAACTTTTAAAAGATCTCAACAATATCTACTTATGATTCTTTGCCAATTAACGATTGAATGATTCACAGTAAATTAACAGTGGGCGAATCACAGATCCTGTTGATTTAAATAATTCACAATAATGTACCTACATTACATTGAAATGGGGGTCTTTTCTTTTCTGATGAAATTCATGTGTGCGGAGTCCAGTATGTAGGATTATTGCACCCATAATTCACAACACTTTGGTAATATTCGGCAATCCACAGATCACCATAATTCAATAATTCCCCAATTCCTCCTAATGGACAGATAGTTTCTATATGACAAATAATTAAGGCAAGTCTTCGTAATCCATCTGTAAGTGTGCCGATGTTGAAATATCTTTGGTATGCGGTGATATGGAGAATACTAATAGCAAGATGACTAGGAGATGTCTACAGGTAACTGACTTCATCAGTGAATTCATAATTCCATCTGAGTCAATGAAAATGACTCACTGAATCACTGGGCTGTAGACTGACTATATTTTTCAATCAATAAATTAATGAATAATATAGACTCTATATTATAGAGTTAATAGAGTAGGTATAATGTCTGTCAGAAGTACAAGTATGATAAAACTTTTGAATATTTGAAATTTTGAAAAAACTAAAACAGGTCCTAGGGTTCTTGGATGTAGAAGCCTTTGGATTCATCGGAAGTCTTCCTGAAAACAATCTTGGAAGGAGATGTTTAAAGGTTCAAACTTTAAAATTTCAAATTTAAAATTTACTCTTCCTCCTCCTCCTCCTCTCCTTCTTTTGTGTTTCCTACTGGACGTAATCCATTACAGATGTACAATCTTCGCTACTTTGTTGCTTTGTAAGAAGCATTTCCAACTTATTTATAAATTTTCCCGGAAATCCCCAGAGGAGTCACAGGACTAACTTCCATCTCAAACCGGCCGGACCCCGGGGCATTGTCTTATGGTACGGCAGAGCACCTTTTTTTTTTTTTTTTTTTTTTTTTTTTTTTTTTTTACTTAAATAAAACTATTCCATGCTGTTAGACAGGAGGCATGTTTGTCTTGACGATTTGCAGAACGACCGATAATGACTAATCTACATGAAAATAATATTAATAAAACTGTTGAGACATTCTCTCTTGCTCTCCCCTAGGCGGTGGAGTTAAGTGCCCTAATTAGTTAATTACATCCGATTAAAGATCATTACATGCCCATTAAATGTAAGGTACCTAACTAAGTACCTAACTTCTAGAATAAAGTTATAAAAAACATGTAAAGTTCTTATCTTTATCAATATTTTGTCCAAAAAAGATCTACACATGGTCATTTTGTGGTCAGTTTTGTAGGTACATACTTTATAATAATGAGTCCAGATATATCTAAATAGGTACAATGTAAGTAGATACTATGTAGGTTAGTATAGGTAATGTAGGTACCTACTCGTACATATTCATAGAATACCTACACTTCCTGAGTTAGCTGCAGGTGTTCCAAATCAACGTCTTTTGGCACGGCAGAGCCTCTACTTCTCACACATTCTATGCAGATTACTTTACCTCGTGGAGCCGTGCGCTATTGACCAACGTGCACCGAGCATGGCAAATTATATTGATGCAATTAATAAATTAATATTTAATTAGAGGAGGCAATTAATAGGAAATTACCGGTATGCCGGACACTCCGGGGCAAAAAAATTCAATTAAATTCACGGAAAGGAGATGATGAAAATTACCAGTTAGCCAGAGTCAGGTTGATGGAAGATTTATGGTAGTCAGACCAAATTACCTCAACTGTGTTCAGTTAGCCAGAGTCAGGTTGATGGAAGATTTATGGTAGTCAGACCAAATTACCTCAACTGTGTTGATGGCATATCTCTTTCTTGGCAACCTAGATCCCGAGATAAATCGATTTAAAAAATACCGGTAAATCGTAAACTTTGACGTCACGTTGTTTACAAATCAAATTGCTATGAGCTCGTTGTGAAATTACGCATCAGATACATATTTTTCGGACCCGATAGGTGGCGCCAGTTACCATAAAAGTCCAGGGGACCAAGGTACAACGGGGGCCAAGGTACGACTAGACACCCTACACATTCTGGCGGATTATAATGTGTATTATTTTAATAATACTTTATTATGCACTCTTTTTTTTTATAATTACAGAGCACACAAACCGTTTCGACAAGTTAAAATGTTCCATCATCACCTTGATGGGGAGAAGAAGAAATTAAATTAGTTTAAAACATAATTGATCAATTTTAATATTGAAGGAAAATAGATCGGTCGTCTGTATAGGGTCAGTGGAAACCAGAGCCGGCGCGGAGGATTGGGAGACGGGTCATTATTGCCATCTATAGTTCATCCAGATCAATGTGGCAGCAATGAGTCATCAACCCAAAATGAAGGAACCAATCAGATTGCAGGAAATCCTTATATTGTTGCAATTGAGGTAAAGGTCTATTTTTGTTAAACTCTCTCTTTTAAAATGCAGAGGTAGCTCAAGTTCAGAGGTTGGATTCAGTAAGGATTTCCTGCAATCTGATTGGTTCCTTCATTTTGGGTTGATGACTCATTGCTGTCACATTGATCTGGATGAACTATAGGTAGCTGATCTACTGGTGCCACAAAGGGACTACATGTCCTTCTTCGACATTTCGAAAGTCTGAATCACCTATTTTTCTAGCAACTATGGCTGGAGCACACGATGCCATTAGACATTAGATAGTTCAGCTACTGGCCACTTGTAAAAACTACTGGCGTCCAGGCAAATTCCAGTCCAGTTGGATACAAAATACACTTTTGTTGTATACCTAATAGCTACAAAATTACCAAGTCTACGTCTACTTGATTCTAGCCAACTAACTGAATGCCTATTCAGTTAGTTGGCTGAATGCCTATGAATAATAGCAAAAAAATCCAACAGTTCAGCATCAGGATTCAATTCAACATACACACGAAAAAACAAACCGAATACACACAGGTGGGAATTTTACTTTTGGTTCATCCAATCTCAATCCGCCTGAGTGGAAAAACAAACTTGAAACCCTCCGCCATCACGATTTTTAAATGTTGAGAGTTATACAAAATGTAGAATTTGAACAAGAAGAATAAATCAAGCCATCTCAGATTCAACTTGAGTTGACAATCATCCATGATACTTGAACAGTCCAGAGGAAAGAAGGTGCTGTGGGGCGTTCTTGAAAGCAACTTGACAACTCTGTACTTCGCATGCTTAAAATGGTTTGACGTCACAACAACTATAAACAATAATTTTACGAGTACTATACTCGTATGTTTCTTATAAAGGCTCTTCTTCTTTATTTTTGTCATAGGTTTTGTAAAGTGCAAAATAGCCGAGGTCAGAAACTCGGGAAAATTAAGAATTTCAAACCTTCAACAATTTTTCTAGAAATCTCTAGGAGAGGTTAAACTTCTACAACCTCATCTTTCTTCCCCACGGACTCTTCATCAACCAAACTGGGATGAAAAGAAAGAAAGTAATAAAATAAATAAATTGGTTATAAATTATGTATCCACAAAAAAAGTAGCCAAAATCTTGCTGGTGACACACGACACAAAATAGTTCCCAAAACCAGTTTTATCCATTTGTCCGGCGCGGCGTGATATGGTTTGTTTGGTTTTGACTAATTTTTGCCAGAATAGTGGCGTAGTTATAAAAATTTCTGCGAATAACCTCCTCTCATCCCATAGAAAAATAGAAAGTAAAAATGTCTATTTCTATCCACATTGAATTTGTGGATATTTTCCTGGAAATTTTAATGGGAAAATCCCATAAAGATGTGTGCGAATTGAGAAAGCTCAGAAAAAAACAAGAGTTTGCCCTGAAAACCCCAAAATTGTTGTCCAATGTCGCCTAAAAGTTGTAATGTTTGGAGCCTTGTAGAAAAGGTGTATTTTCCATTCGGGAAACTTTCAGGAACCGGTTCACTTATAGACACTGAAATAGCGCCAGTACTAAAACAGGAAATCCACCACTTGTTTCGGTCCACTCGGTGTCAAATTCCTCATTAACTTTATTACAACTCTGAGTAAAATGTCAACTGAGGTCCCCATGGATCTTTCAGTTCTAATTCTGTGCACACGTTGGCTCCTGGTGGCATTTACCCGACAGGCCGCTTTTGATCTTTTCGTGTGCTTATGGGTTCCATTAAGAGTGTGGCTTGATAAATGTTCAAGATGCAATCTCTCATCAGATAGGGAGGTAGTTTGTCACGGGCATCACATTCCTGGAATTCCTGATTTTTAGTCCGTCCTTCCTTTATTATTACAAATAATAAAAGGTATAGTGGACGGACTATTGTATTCGCTTCGGTGTCGTCTGTCTGTCGGTCGGTCTGTCGGTCGGTCTGTCCCGTGTGCTTATGGGTTCCATTAAGAGTGTGGCTTGATAAATGTTCAAGATGCAATCTCTCATCAGATAGGGAGGTAGTTTGTCACGGGCACCACATTCCTGGAATTCCTGATTTTTTTCTCTCATTTACTTTCTATCAGTTATTATTTATTTTTTAATATATTTTTTGTGTATTTTATTTATTTTTGTATTGATGAATCATGCAAATAATTTAAGCTCGAAAATTTGTGACTAATTTTCAAAGTTCTGATGCCTGTTTTTGCTTAATGGAAAACTTATGTACTTGGTTAGGTACCTATGTAAACGAACTTTCATATAATATATGTACGTACTTAGGTACTTCTATTTATTAGATATAATTTGAATTATTTTCCTCTGTGTTTCAGGTATGTTACCCGAATGTTGATGAACGAATCAACACAATTCGAGTATCAGGTAAACTTCTTTTAGTGAAATTCGGTGAAAATTTGGCCAAGGAAATTTTGCTGATGAGTTTAGTTAAGTTGGTTAATCAGGATTAAATGCACATTACAGCTGCAAGTGCATGCGAAATGCAACACCGCTTTATCCTCCTCTCTCTCTCTCTCTCTCTCCTGGTATTGCTTTAAACTTTCAACCTTATTTACAACTTTTAATGAAAGGTTGATGGTTTTTTAGTACCATTTTCTACCATTAAACACATCATTAAGAAATTGACTCTGAAAAAAAAAGTTTGAAAAAACTTTAAAACATTAACTAGGTACCTAAAAGTTCAAACTGTCTGGTTAGTGGTTAATTAATATTTCTTGTAATTGTCTTGCTTTACAATACTTCCCAATCTGCTCTTGAAATCTATTAAATATTGAAGAAGTTTTGAACGTAAACCAGTAGGTAGGTACTTACGAATATACAATACCTGAAACCTAATTAACCTATTAAGAATCACCCAGCCAGCCTAGTTAGCTTGGAGGGTAGTGCGTCTGCCTTGTATGCGCTAGGTCGCGGGTTCGATTCCCGCCCGGGGCGGAATTTATCCTCAATAGATAAGGTTCGTTCTCGGAACGGCTGGCATCTTCCTTTTCTCTTCGCTTTCGGGACGATAAGACCGTAGCAGTTATAAATCATTACATGAAAGTAAAATCAAAAAATCAAATCAAGAATGATAATAAACTGAATATTAAACAAATTAGGTAGGTACATAGGTGTTCTTTAACCACGATCGAATAAACTACGGCCTAAAAAATTCCCGGAGGGACGGACCCAGCTTGTTTTCTCTCATTTACTTTCTATCAGTTAGTAAACGAACTTTTATATAATATATGTACGTACTTAGGTACTTCTATTTATCCAAATCAACTGTTGATTGGTATATTTGGTGTATTGACTTATGGTCCACGGATAACTGTACAGAATTGTGAATTATGAATTTGAATCTCATTATTCTAATAATTTATCTTGTGAATCTGATTATTTATTATTCTGATTCATCTGAGACTAAATTAAAGGAATTTTAATTGTGTTAAGCATAAATGCTTGTCACAAATGTTGTTCCCTGCTAATGCACTACGCTAAACTTTATGACTTGACTTGGACTCGAACCACCAACCTCCAGATCCGAAGTCCATCGTGTTAACCATTACACCACTGAGGTTGGTATCTGAGACTAAATTAGGATTAATATTTTGGTTGTTATCCATACGGATTTGGTTTTGCAGCACAACAAGTGGATACAGGTGCTGGTATTCTTTCTGAGGAATCTGATTAACTTATTATCAACTGAATTAACTTACTTACCTATCTATCTGGATCTGGAACTTATTTGTTTATCTCTCAAATTTGAAAACAATCCCGGCAGACTGATGGGTCTATCGATTGGATTGGATTCGGTATATAGTTATTAACCAGGTACCCGACGCATAACCATCTAGGTTTTGTGCTTGAAGTTAACTATAGTGTGTCCAGATCAATGTGGCAGCAAAAAAATAGGCATTGTTGCCAAACATGTCACATGTGCAATGGTAGAGAATCTTTAAAAGGGGAAGGTATATTGCACAGTGCTTCCTCCGACAGTGAAACAAAGTCAGGTAAGGCGATATCCACACCTTACCTGTTCTGGAATCCAACCTCTGAACTTAGAGCTACCTCTGCATTTCAGAGGAGAGAGTTTATCAAAATAGACCTTTACCTGAATTGCAACAATGTAAGGATTTCCTGCAATCTGATTGGTTCCTTCATTTTGGGTTGATGACTCATTGCTGTCACATTGATCTGGATGAACTATAGACAACAGGCACGAATCTAATTCGGGGAGCGACATATGGTATTATGCGTGGTTACCTTAAATCTATAGATTTAGCTATAGCGTTACCAATAAATATACGTCTTCCTCTGACTCAATCATTTCATATCACTGCTGGGATTCAAACCGCAGTTCCTCAGTCCTGAATCCTCACTGGAACATCTAATAACCCAATCATAATAGATCAGTTGCGCTTACTTGGGTTATGTTTCAAAGTCATAGAGCAGGAAAAATGAGGACCAACGGAATTTTTCTTTTTCTTCTACGACTTCTAGATACCGAGATAAATCGATTTAAAAAATACCGGTAAATCGTAAACTTTGACGTCACAACATACGCTCCCGTAGGCGATGACGTCAGAATTCATGACTCCCGCTTCGTTTGTTTGTGCGCAAGCATTTCTGCGCATTTTGACTTGAAATCTGACGTCACAACTCTTTGAACTTTTTCATTAGAACGGCAATTGAAAATTAAATTTTCGACCTTTGAAAGTTACTTTTTCCGAGTTTTGACCTCAGATTTGGATTTTTCACAACTTTTTACGTAGGAATCTACCTTTTATTAATAATATTTTCCCAATTGCAACTCCTCCATTGATAAAACTAACAAGCCTAATCAGCATAGCGCTGTAAATCGACAGTTGGGATTTCAAAATAATAACTGTCATTAGAACTTGGACTCGGGAGTGTAATGAAATTAGATACCGCATTAGCCCGCAGAGAATTTGAATGGTAATTATATAATTATAGACCAGTAGCTCAGGTAGCCACACATGATTGATATGTGTGATCAATAATAGGTTGCAAATCATGTGATAGGTTTGATGATTTTTATTGCCATCCGTCATCTTGTTAAGAATTCTAGAGTTAGAATTCTAGAATGGGGAAGTTGAATGAGATGTTTTCCTCCTTGCCTATCGGGAGATTGGTGAAATACATGCAGAACCTGTGGAAATGTTGCTGAAATTAATAAAACACGGCAGTATTTGAAGAGAGAAGAGTGGAAAACAACCAAGCTGGGGTGTAATATTTCAGCAAGAGTCCTACAAACTGGACTCCGCACGCAAGAATTTCATAAGAAAAGACCCTATTGAATGTAATGGCCCTTTGTCCGAGGCATTATGCGTATCTATTTTCATTTATTTTCAAATCATTGCTGGTAGTTGCCCAACTTGCGCTTTGAGCTTGTGATTTCCGGTGGCTACGATTTTTGTATTTCTATACAACTCACCCCAACTGACATATTGCAAAGTCGCAAATAATTCGCAAATACATAGGTACATACATAGGATTTGCAAATAAAAGTCTCTCTGATCAAAGTTAAGTGAGTAGGTACCTATAGGCATTTCAGTTATAATACAGGTACTTGCAGAAATTGTAGGTAGGTATTAGGTGGATAATTTTTAGGCTTAACCCTTTCTCAGCTATCAACTTAGGTAAGGTACCTACCCTAAGGAAATAGGTACACATCCACTGTTTCACTCTTAATTCATTATTAAATTTAGTATTTCTGGCACATCCACCAAAAATATATGCTCTCTCTCTCTCTCTCTCTCCCTCTCTCTCTCTCTCTCTCTTTCTCTCTCTGTGTCTCTTTCTCTCTCTCTCTCTCTCTCTCTCTCTCTCTCTCTCTCTCTCTCTCTCTCTCTCTCTCTCTCTCTCTCTCTTTCTCTCTCTGTGTCTCTTTCTCTCTCTCTCTTTCTCTTTCTCTCTCTCTCTCTCTCTTTCTCTCTCTGTGTCTCTTTCTCTCTCTCTCTTTCTCTCTCTCTCTTTCTCTTTCTCTCTCTTTCTCTCTCTCTCTTTCTCTCTCTCTCTTTCTCTTTCTCTCTCTTTCTCTCTCTCTCTTTCTCTCTCTCTCTTTCTCTTTCTCTCTCTCTCTCTCTCTCTCTCTCTCTCTCTCTCTCTCTCTCTCTCTCTCTCTCTCTCTCTCTCTCTCTCTCTGTGCCCTAAATCACTAAAGCATGGAAAAGTATTTACAATTCCATATTTTGACATGATTCGTCCAAATTCAAAATTCTGCTTTTCCATTGGCTATTACACTTGTAAGATACTTTTCCATACTTTGGTGATTTAGCAAGCTTACAAACTTGCAATGACTCCATAATATTTTATGACACTTCTAGGATTTGAACCTTATAGTCTCCTCGCCAATTTTACAAACTGAAAATGTTCTAAGAACGACGAATGAAGGGTTAAACCGTTAAAATTAAATCAGGTGATTCAGACATGTGTTGAATAACACCTTGAAATAATTATGATGCATTTTGTAGCAATAAACATCGATATGTAAATTGTAAATAGGTATAGCTACATATGTACATATTTACAAATACATATCTACAAATCGAGGCTTGATCTGGAAGAAGGGCATAACTGGAAAAACATAGTTTCGAGATAATCGCGATTGAAGTTTTCATTTTCAGATGAACACAATGTTCCAGGGTTCACAAAATTAGCCATAACTTGTCGTAGAAAAGAGATAGAAAGATGATCCTTTCACAGTTGTGTTCAGAACAAAATTTACTATCCAAAAATACACACTCCCAAAAAAGGGCGTAAGTGACGTTACGCCCTTTTTCCAGATCAGGCCTCAATTGTAAATATAGGTGTACATGTACAAATATACCTACTCTGACATTCCCCTTCGAACATGGTAAGTTGTTAATGTAATAATAAGCATAACTTTCAGAATCAATCCATGCCCCTTACGGTTATACGGTTGTAATAATTAGTGCCTCTTTTAAATAGTTCTGTAGCTTGATTTAATATTAAGTTAATTTAACCAACGAGAAACAGTAAGTTAATTTAATCTGAGGTACCTAATAGGAATTAAGTCAAATTAAGCTACTTTATTGATACCCTATTTGGTTATCATAGAAAAAGTCTAGAAAGTTGATGCCTATATCCAAATTGGTATTGGATTCCTGAGCAAGCCATCTTCAAGTTAATAATAACTAGTCTATGCAGTCAATAAATCAAAAAGTAGTTCTAGCCATCGGACAATCAATTAAAAATTACATTGGACAAGATATTGCTACTGACTGACGCATTTGGAAACTTTTATACATATCTATAGTTGCACTTGGATTTTTATACGTTGAAGGAATATCTACAACAAATTCAGCTAAGTCTCTCGGTAACTCATCGATTGGACTTGTAGAGCTCGTAGACAAAAGAAATTTTGCTTTGAGTGATCAACATGGTTTACCCAATTTCATATTATTTCGGTCAATTGTTCGAAAGTTAGCTATGTCCTCACAGATATACCAAATTAACTTTGCCCATCGGGCGGGCAAAGTTTGCAAGCCGAGAGGTGATTCTTTGTCTTGGTTCTGCCACTCAATGTACGGCGGGCAATACCTAGTTACCTACCTAAAGTACGGGCATTCAGACAGACATCCAGGTAGAATGTATTAGATTCGTATAATAATTAGTGGAAATGGAATGATATTGCCCTAGGCATATCAAGTTGGAGCGTCTGGCAGGTACCTTATACCTACTCGTACTTCTAATATGCTGTTAGTAGAAGGAGGGTTTGGGATGTAGGTAGGTATATCAATGTAGGTACAGCAATAGCTATAGGTATTAGAATTAGAACTTATCTAGGTACATGTATAATTTATGTAGGTACAGATGTACATAGGTACAACAGGTATAGGTAGGTAAGTAGGTATGTAAGAACATGTACATGTAGATAGGTATCAAGATGTATGTAGGTATTTGCAATTAATAAAATTATACTTTTAATGACCTCAGGCAACTCTGCTGAGAGAGAGAGAGAGAGAGACAGACAGA
>NW_007378018.1:42661-42729 GCF_000475195.1 Diaphorina citri | reverse complement strand
CGAGACCGATATCGTATGCCGTCTTCTGCTTGAAAAAAAAAAGAAAAGCAGGGCCGAGAGGAGAGCAC
>NW_007378018.1:12966-41157 GCF_000475195.1 Diaphorina citri | reverse complement strand
CCATCTCCTATACATGTTCAACCCATTGTTTAGTCGGTATAGCTGAAAACCGCCAAAAAACGGTCGAAATCTGTCCAAAAGCGGTCAAAATACCACCAAGCGCAGCAACCATCTTAACCAAACGTTTTGTTTTGCATCCTTTTGTCACATTTGTGAACTACATACCAAATTTTAAGTCTTTAGCTTATACCGTTCCCGAGATATTGTTAAATTGCACCGAAAACCGCCAAAAAGCGGTAAAATGCTGCCAACCGTTGCACCGGTCTTAACCAAAAGTTTCGTGTCGCATCCTTGTCACATTTGACAGCTACATACCAAATTTCAAGTCTCTAGCTCTTACCGTTCTCGAGATATTTTGTTTACAGACAGACAGACAGACAGACAGACAGACACACAGACAGACACACACACGGACCAATGGCTGAAACTTTGTATTTAGGCTCTAGGGACCTCAAAAAGTGTTTTGACACTAAAAACTGACCATCGAAAATTTGACCCGATTACATTACTTTCCTTCCTATAGGATAAGGAAAGTAAAAAACTGTACACCAAAACTTTTCAGGAAGTGCTGCTTTACAGTAATTAAGTCATGGCACAAAAAGTCAGTAACATATTAGATGTACTTAAATGTGACAATGGTAGCATCCGAATCAGGTTTAATGCGATTTACATGTTTCCCAGTAGGTACCTACTTAATACATCCTGTATTTCACTACTCTGATCTAGAAGCTCGTCTGTTAAACTGGAGGGCATGGGTTCGACATTATTTGAGAACTTGACCACAATAATTCACGAAAACTATCCGTTACTGACAGGTGTTCTTCAGGTTTACTCGTTTTAAATCTACAACCAATTCTGTCCAACTTTTACTTCTGGACAAGCCTTGCACTAAGTTACCACCGGTAATTCAAACTACATTACATACTAACATGAGTTTCATCTAAC
Source organism: Diaphorina citri (assembly GCF_000475195.1). Taxonomy (NCBI): domain Eukaryota; kingdom Metazoa; phylum Arthropoda; class Insecta; order Hemiptera; family Psyllidae; genus Diaphorina; species Diaphorina citri. Next base: position 40,212 of record NW_007378018.1, on the reverse strand, counting down.
ATGGTTAGATTCAGGTGTGAATTTGAACAAGAATAAATCAAGCCATCTCAGATTCAACTTGAGTTGACAATCATCCATGATACTTGAACAGTCCAGAGGAAAGAAGATGCTGTGGGGCGTTCTTGAAAGCAACTTTGACAACTCTGTACTTCGCAATGCTTAAAATGGTTTGACGTCAAAACAACTATAAACAATAATTTTACGAGTACTATATTTGTTTCTTATAAAGGCTCTTCTTCTTTATTTTTGTCATAGGTTTTGTAAAGTGCAAAATAGCCGAGGTCAGAAACTCGGGAAAATTAAGAATTTCAAACCTTCAACATTTTTTCTAGAAATCCCTAGGAGAGGTTAAACTTCTACAACCTCATCTTACTTCCCCATGGCCTCTTCGTTAACCAAACTGGGATCAAAAGAAAGAAAGTAATAAAATAAATAAATTGGTTATAAATTATGTATCCACAAAAAAAGTAGCCAAAATCTTGCTGGTGACACACGACACAAAATAGTTCCCAAAAACCAGTTTTATCCATTTGTCCGGCGCGGCGTGATATGGTTTGTTTGGTTTTGGCTAATTTTTGCCAGAATAGTGGCGTAGTTGTAAAAATTTCTGCGAATAACCTCCTCTCATCCCATAGAAAAAAATGTCTATTTTTATCCACATTTGTGGATATTTTCCAGGAAGTTTTATTGAGAAAATCTCACGAAGATGTATGCGAATTGAGAAAGCTCAGAAAAAAAACATGAGTTTGCCCTGAAAACCCCAAAATTGTTGTCCAATGTCGCCTAAAAGTTGTAATGTTTGGAGCCCTGTGGAAAATTTTTATTTTCCTTTCAGGAAATTTTCGTCAAGAGAATTGGTTCTCTTTTGGAAACTGAAATGGCGCCATTACTAAAACAGGAAATCCAAGATGGCGCGCCATCGGAACCGGTTTTCTCTCTCTCTCTCTCTCTCTCTCTCTCTCTCTCTCTCTCTCTCTCTCTCTCTCTCTCTCTCTCTCCTGGTATTGCTTTAAGCTTTCAACCTTATTTACAACTTTTAATGAAAGGTTGATGGTTTTTAGTACCCATTTTCTACCATTAAACACATCATTAAGAAATTGACTCTGAAAAAAAAAAGTTTGAAAAAAACTTTAAAACTTTAACTACCTAAAAGTTTAAACTGTCTGGTTAGTGGTTAATTAATATTTCTTATAATTGTCTTGCTTTACAATACTTCCCAATCTGCTCTTGAAATCTATTAAATATTGAAGAAGTTTTGAACGTAAACCAGTAAGTACCTACCTAAGGTACTTACTAACTTACTTACGAATATACATATACAATACCTGAAACCTAATTAACCTATTAAGAATCACCCAGCCAGCCTAGTTAGCTTGGAGGGTAGCGCGTCTGCCTTGTATGCGCTAGGTCGCGGGTTCGATTCCCGCCCAGGGCGGAATTTATCCTCTATAGATAAGGTTCGTTCTCGGAACGGCTGGCATCTTCCTTTTCTCTTCGCTTTCAGGACGATAAGACCGTAGCAGTTATAGTTCCCTCTAACAAACCTCTTGGGGGAAAAGATCACTCGATTTTTTTTTTTTTTTTTTTTTTTTTATTTTCCCCCTAAAAAACCCCTTGGGGGAAAAAATCCCCTATTTTTTTTTTTTTTTTTTTTTTTTTTTTTTTTTTTAAATTTACTTAAATAAAACTATTCCATGCTGTTAGACAGGAGGCATGTTTGTCTTGCCGATTTGCAGAACGACCGATAATGACTAATCTACATGAAAATAATAATAATAAAACTGTTGAGACATTCTCTCTTGCTCTCCCCTAGGCGGTGGAGTTAAGTGCCCTAATTATTTAATTACATCCGATTAAAGATCATTACATGCCCATTAAATGTAGGTAACCAAGTACTTAACTTGTAGAATAAAGTTATAAAAAACATGTAAAGTTCTTACCTTTATCAATATTTTGTCCAAAAAAGATCTACACATGGTCATTTTGTGGTCAGTTTTGTAGGTACATACTTTATAATGAGTCCAGATAGGTATATCTAAATAGGTACAATGTAAGTAGATACTATGTAGGTTGGTATAGGTAATGTAGGTATCCGCGAATCACAGATCCTGTTGATTTAAATAATTCACAATAATGTACCTACATTACATTGAAATGGGGGTCTTTTCTTTTCTGATGAAATTCATGTGTGCGGAGTCCAGTATGTAGGATTATTGCACCCATAATTCACAACACTTTGGTAATATTCGGCAATCCACAGATCACCATAATTCAATAATTCCCCAATTCCTCCTAATGGACAGATAGTTTCTATATGACAAATAATTAAGGCAAGTCTTCGTAATCCATCTGTAAGTGTGCCGATGTTGAAATATCTTTGGTATGCGGTGATAGGGAGAATACTAATAGCAAGATGACTAGGAGATGTCTACAGGTAACTGACTTCATCAGTGAATTCATAATTCCATCTGAGTCAATGAAAATGACTCACTGAATCACTGGGCTGTAGACTGACTATATTTTTCAATCAATAAATTAATGAATAATATAGACTCTATATTATAGAGTTAATAGAGTAGGTATAATGTCTGTCAGAAGTACAAGTATGATAAAACTTTTGAATATTTGAAATTTTGAAAAAACTAAAACAGGTCCTAGGGTTCTTGGATGTAGAAGCCTTTGGATTCATCGGAAGTCTTCCTGAAAACAATCTTGGAAGGAGATGTTTAAAGGTTCAAACTTTAAAATTTCAAATTTAAAATTTACTCTTCCTCCTCCTCCTCCTCTCCTTCTTTTGTGTTTCCTACTGGACGTAATCCATTACAGATGTACAATCTTCGCTACTTTGTTGCTTTGTAAGAAGCATTTCCAACTTATTTATAAATTTTCCCGGAAATCCCCAGAGGAGTCACAGGACTAACTTCCATCTCAAACCGGCCGGACCCCGGGGCATTGTCTTATGGCACGGCAGAGCCTCTACTTCTCACACATTCTATGCAGATTACTTTACCTCGTGGAGCCGTGCGCTATTTACCAACGTGCACCGAGCATGGCAAATTATATTGATGCAATTAATAAATTAATATTTAATTAGAGGAGGCAATTAATAGGAAATTACCGGTATGCCGGACACTCCGGGGCAAAAAAATTCAATTAAATTCACGGAAAGGAGATGATGAAAATTACCAGTTAGCCAGAGTCAGGTTGATGGAAGATTTATGGTAGTCAGACCAAATTACCTCAACTGTGTTGATGGCATATCTCTTTCTTGGCAGTCTGCTAGGTGGTAGGTATACATACCTATGTCGGTATAGGTATACTCGTAGGTAGGTACAACTAAGCTATTACTAGTTCTACTATAGTGTGTCCAGATCAATGTGACAGCAAGAAAATAGGCATTGTTGCCAAACATGTCACTTGTGCAATGGTAGAGAATCTTTAAAAGGGGAAGGTATATTGCACAGTGCTTCCTCCGACAGTGAATCAAAGTCAGGTAAGGCGATATCCACCTTACCTGCTCTGGAATCCAACCTCTGAACTTAGATCTACCAAAAGAGAGAGTTTATCAAAAATAGACCTTTACCTGAATTGCAACAATGTAAGGAGATTTCCTGCAATCTGATTGGTTCCTTTATTTTGGGTTGATGACTCATTGCTGTCACATTGATCTGGATGAACTATAGGTAGCTGATCTACTGGTGCTAAATGGACTACATTTCCTTCTTCGACATTTCGAAAGTCTGAATCACCTGTTTTTCTAGCAACTATGGCTGGAGCACACGATGCCATTAGACATTAGATAGTCCAGCTACTGGCCACTTGTAAAAACTACTGGCGTCCAGGCACATTCCAGTTCAGTTGGATACAAGATACACTTTTGTTGTATACCTAATAGCTACAAAATTACAAGTCTACTTACTTGATTATAGCCAACTAACTGAATGCCTAATAGGAAACTGAATACCAAAAAACAAACCGAATAGTCCGAATACACACAGGTGGGAATTTTACTTTTGGTTCATCCAATCTTAATCCTCCTGAGTGGAAAACTAGAAACCCTCCGCCATCACGATTCTTAAATGTTGAGAGACAAATGTAGAATTTGAACCTCATTGCTGTCACATTGATCTGGATGAACTATAGACAACAGGCACGATTATAATTCGGGGAGCGACATATGATATTATGCGTGGTTACCTTGGATCTATAGATTTAGCTATACATCTTCCTCTGACTCAATCATTTCATGTCACTCCTGTGGGATTCAAACCCAGTGAATCCTCACTGGAACAACTAATAACCCAATCATAATTGATAAAACCCCTCAGATTTGGATTTTTCACAACTTTTTACGTAGGAATCGACCTTTTATTAATAATATTTTCCCAATTGCAACTCCTCCATTGATAAAACTAACAAGCCTAATCAGCATAGCGCTGTAAATCGACAGTTGGGATTTCAAAATAATAACTGTCATTAGAACTTGGACTCGGGAGTGTAATGAAATTAGATACCGCATTAGCCCGCAGAGAATTTGAATGGTAATTATATAATTATAGACCAGTAGCTCAGGTAGCCACACATGATTGATATGTGTGATCAATAATAGGTTGCAAATCATGTGATAGGTTTGATGATTTTTATTGCCATCCGTCATCTTGTTAAGAATTCTAGAGTTAGAATTCTAGAATGGGGAAGTTGAATGAGATGTTTTCCTCCTTGCCTATCGGGAGATTGGTGAAATACATGCAGAACCTGTGGAAATGTTGCTGAAATTAATAAAACACGGCAATATTTGAAGAGAGAAAAGTGGAAAACAACCAAGCTGGGGTGTAATATTTCAGCAAGGGTCCTACAAACTGGACTCCATTGCCTATCGGGAGATTGGTGAAATACATGCAGAACCTGTGGAAATGTTGCTGAAATTAATAAAACACGGCAATATTTGAAGAGAGAAGAGTGGAAAACAACCAAGCTGGGGTGTAATATTTCAGCAAGGGTCCTACAAACTGGACTCCACACGCAGGAATTTCATAAGAAAAGACCCTATTGAATGTAATGGCCCTTTGTCGTAGGCATTATGCGTATCTATTTTTATTTATTTTCAAATCATTGCAGGTAGGTAGTTGCCCAACTTGCGCTTTGAGCTTGTGAATTTCGGTGGCTAAGATTTTTGTATTTCTATACAACTCACCCCAACTGACTTATTGCAAAGTCGCAAATAATTCGCAAATACATATAGGTATATAGATTTGCAAATAAAAGTCTCTCTGATCAAAGTTAAGTGAGTAGGTAGGTACCTATAGGCATTTCAGTTATAAGTTATAACACAGGTACCTACTTGCAGAAATAATATTAGGTGGATAATTTTAGGCTTAACCCTTTCTCAGCTATCAACTTATGTAGGTACCTACCCTAAGGAAATAGGCACACATCCACTGTTTCACTCTTAATTCATTATTAAATTTAGTATTTTTGGCACATCTACCAAAAATATATGCTCTCTCTCTCTCTCTCTCTCTCTCTCTCTCTCTCTCTCTCTCTCTCTCTCTCTCTCTCTCTCTCTCTCTCTCTCTCGTACAACAATACATGAGACCTTGTTTTAGACGCGAGAGTAAAGGGACTTTACAATAAAATATTTAACGGAACCAGGGGGGCCATTTTGAATGAATTTCATACTCACTTGGTACTAGTCTTAATGACAATTGGCTGACCGAAGAAAGTAGGCACGGACTCGTCCATGAGGGAATGTGTCTTGATAAAGTTGAGTGTGAGGTCAGGCAAGGTTCTGGAGTCATTCACACACTGTCCGGGCCTAGGGTCCGGTACCTGGAAAAGAAAAAATGGTTATTTAGATCTTCGTTTCCCCCGTTGCTTTGATTGCGAACTTCTGGCTTAAATAATAATAATAATAGACTCTTGAGTGGAAGGCAACCACTAGGCGAGGTTAACGCCTTAGGCGTTCTCTACCACCTAACCCTTAGAGCTCCATTATTACGTGGTCAAATTCTCAAATAAATGAGGATAAAATTCCATCATACCTCGGCTGGGATCGAACCCACGCCCTCCTGATTACCAGGCGAGCGTCTTGACCACTACGCCACCGAAATATAGGTGTACATGTACAAATATACCTACTCTGACATTCCCCTTTGAACATGCTAAGTTGTTAATGTAATAAGCATTAACTTTCAGAATCAATCCATGCCCCTTACGGTTATACGGTTGTAATAATTAGTGCCTCTTTTAAATAGTTCTGTAGCTTGATTTAATATTAAGTTAATTTAACCAACTTAAATTAACTTACTGTTTCTCAGTAAGTTAATTTAAGCTGAGGTACCTAATAAGAATTAAGTTAAATTAAGCTACTTTATTGATAATACCCTATTTGGTATCGTATATCTATCAATCCTATCATAGAAAATGTTTAGAAAGTTGATCATATATGTATCTATATCCAAATTGGTATTGGATTCCTGAGCGAGCCATCTTCAGATTGATAGTAATAACTAATAACTAGTCTATGCAGTCAATAAATCAAAAAGTAGTTCTAGCCATCGGACAATCTATTAAAAATTACATTGGACAAGATATTAGCTACTTACTGACGTATTTTTGCTACTGACTGACTATCTTAGCTTCTATGACTATTTTATGGCTATATTGACTGACGCATTTGGAAACTGTTATAGTTGCACTTGTATTTTTACACGTTGAAAGAATATGTATAGCTAGGTGTCTACAACAAATTTAGGTAACACTCTCTCGGTAATTCATCGATTGGACTTGTAGAGCTCGTAGACAAAAAAGAAAAATTGCTTTGAGTGATCAATATGGTTTACCCAATTTCATATTATTTCGGTCAATTGTTCGAAAGTTAGCTATGTCCTCACAGACATACAAAATTAACTTTGCCCATCAGGCGGGCAAAGTTTGCAAGCCGAGAGGTGATTCTTTGTCTTAGTTCTGCCACTCAATGTACGGCGGGCAATACCTAGTTACCTACCTAAAGTACGGGCATTCAGACAGACATCTAGGTAGAATGTAGATTGTTTTTTTTTTTTTGTGAGATACTCGAGGCTTTATGTACTTTGGAGACAAAAGGATTAAAAGAAATACTGTGATTGTGTTGACTAGCTTAGGTCGAGGTCTAGAACTTCTTTAGCAAAGTTGGTATCAGGTAAAATGAGAAAATTAATGCGTTCTAACTCTCTGACGGACCTACGTCTGTCAGACCGCCAGAAAGTGTGTGGCGAAAAAAGCTTCCGACTTCTGGTCTCTCGGGCGCAGGCCGTTTATTTTTCAGACTGTCTGAGATAACTAGAAGTCTTTTCCGTCACACATCACGTTCCATTCAACGAATTCTATTTCATACTGTTAGCTCCAATGCTTCGTCAATTCATTCAGAAAGCTCCCAAAGTATTCAACGACCAAGACAGATAAACTTTCAATTTCCTTCTTAACAACGTATCACTCTCATCTGTGTGTGTTCCAACGAGTTATGTAAGCCCGCGTCCCCCCTAATGCCATCTTACTGATATTCAAAATACTTGAAAATTATTTCTTTTTAATCTACTTAAGTGTTTAGACGGACATTGTAAACGTGTTAATAGAATATTTGTGTTCGGAGATTTGAAACTCTATGGCTCTGGTGACTGGAAGACGGACGTAAGGGCTCCTAAACCAATAGTTCCATGAACTCTACCAGTCTAGATTCTGGTAATAATTAAGATAAAGTAATTATAAAATTAACATCCGAAATATATGGTACTGTACAGGCTAGACGTTGGGGTTTAGAGATTACCAGAATTCTTAAGACGTCCTGGATCCTTAATAGTTCCATGAACTCTACCAGTCTAGATTCTGGTAATAATTAAGATAAAGTAATTATAAAATTAACATCCGAAATATATGGTACTGTTTAGGCTAGACGTTGGGGTTTAGAGATTACCAGAATTCTTAAGACGTCCTGGATCCTTCTTAGACGTTGATGGATAGAATTTCAAGACCTGCCTTATCAACATGAACAGTCCTGTGAGATATTACTATTAGTGTCACTTAAGTATTAGCCTCTGTGGCGACCCTCTGGTCAATCCAATGGTCTGGGACATGGAAGACCTGAGTTTACGGGCGACAAATTTGATTTTTTATTTATTTAGAGAGAGAGAGAGAGAGAGAGAGAGAGAGAGAGAGAGAGAGAGACAGACAGACAGAGAGGAGAGAGTGACCAGTTGTAGACCTGGTAGGTACGTCAACAATTCAACAGTAGAATATACTTGGAAAAAAGGAATGTAATAAACTTTTTTTTTTCTTCTTCTAAGTTTTATCAAAATGGAACTTTAGTAGATGAATACCGTTCTTGAGCTAAGGTGAAAGAATTAAACAGATAGGTAAGAAGGTAAGTACTTAATAATAATAATAATAGTGCTTATTTATACTGCTCGCATAGGACTGAAAAGTCCCTTTACTCCAGCAGTCTACTACTATGCCCCGGGCGGGAATCGAACCCGCGGCCTAGCGCTTACAAGGCAGACGCACTACCAACAAAGCTAACTAGGCTGGCGACAAATTTGAAAACGATTTTTCAACACCAACAGGTTTAGGGTATTGTGTGCTGATGAATCGGGCTCCTACTCCCACCACTCCGCCGAAGACTCTCCCTCCGAGCTGTCCGATCTTAACCGCATGGGGGTTCCGTCAAGCGGCCGAGGCGAGGAGGATGTTAGCGAGGGCGAAATGGAAGACTACGCCTCTCTACCGAAGCGAAAGCAGCGCCGGTATCGGACTACGTTCACTAGTTTCCAACTGGAGGAGCTGGAGAAGGCGTTCTCCAGGACGCACTATCCGGACGTGTTCACCAGGTGAGTTGGGTGGAAGAGTGTGTCTCTAAAGGTGTGTCCAAACATAGGCGACCGGCCGTCGATCGACGAGGTGAATCTCTATGTTGTCTAGGCAGTGTGGACGGTTCAGTCGACAACGATCAATGCCCGGTGAACTATGTGTGGCGTGGACACATCACCTTAATGCTGCGTTTACCAGCAGTAAATACTAATATAATATTATAAATATTATGAAATTTTCATTGAAATTTGAAATTTTAAATGTGAAATTTTCATTGTTGTATGCACGGGGTCAAGGGTGTAATCCGATTTATAATGCGGATCGCGTATAATATCCCTAGTAGCGCGGTCAAACTTTCTTGACTTGGCGGGGCGGAGCGCTACCGCGCTCCTTAATATTGATTCAGATTAGATATGGAAAGGATGTTTGGCAAAGAAGATCTCTCCTTTCTTGCCGTCAAAACTGTATTGTGTTATTGTGTATTTCAGCTTCATGAGTAGTATATATGTATTTGCAGGTCCACCTAACCTGTAAGGCTTTATACCTAGATTACCTAGGAAGATTGTCTTGGATTTTTCCCATGAAAGAAAAAGTCCTAACCTGGTACATAGGTAAATCATGAAATGCAATTTGGTATAGAAGGTATTTTTTTTCTTACCAAAGGGAAGATAACATTTTTCCGTTACCTTTGACGAAAGAGATCTTGGTCTACTTGAGGACCTCAACATTCACATAGGTATAGGTAAGTCCACCGGTAATTGAAAAATAGAAAACAAACACCTAATAATCTATCTTTATCAATCCATAATCGATGTGCCCAGATATAAGATTGACTTACACTGATTTCCAATCATCATAAATAGTAAGTGGTTCGGATTTAATGATTATCTCAGACATCACATATTCACATACCAGATCGCGGTGATTAATATCAATAAGTGACTGTTGACTAGAGAACTACTTACGATTATGAGATATTCACTATTAGAAGTATTTAGAACGAAAAATCCGATTACAGGGTGAGCCTAAAAAGACGTGTTTTTCTAACCACCACGTTTGAGTTATTTGAGTAACTGAGTAGTTTAGATCTCCTTTCTAAAGAAACAGAAAAGGTTGAATGGAGAGGTTGAGTTCGATTCATGCCCGGGGCGGATTTTATTCTAAACAGGTAAGGACGGCTGGTTTTCTCTCCTATCCTGTCTTCCTTCTCTCTTCGATTTCGGGGCGATAAGACTTTAGCAGTTACAGTTCCCTCTGTCAATCTTCTTTAAAAAAGACCACTGTAGTTACAGTTCCCTCTATCGAAGCATAAAAATTCGGCAATGGTACAATTTGCACAGCAATTCCGAAATTCGTTTCAATGCTAAAGGTTCTGTTCTCCCTCGTCCATTCTCTTCTTTTCAAAGGTCCAAATTTTTAACCTTTTCTTCTCACCCTGTACATCGCTCAAGCATTGTCCCATCCTGTATAAGTCAACTCCAGGATACATTACACATCGGTTTAATATCCTAGAGAGTTTCACATATTGAATCGATTAGCGTCTTATCAAATCAATCATACGTATTGGTTTTACTATTTGATTGATCAACAGAGATTAATCGATCCCCTCGGTTTATTGAGCTCTCATTTAAATGATACTGACAGAATATTAGATGTAAACAGAATGCTTTTTAGATGTAAACAAAAGATTAAATGTAATGTGTAAACAAATACATAGATTAGGTACATAGGTATTCTGTAAATTGTAAACAAAAAGGTACTCACGTTGATGAAATTTGTAAACAAATACATAGATTAGGTACATAGGTATTCTGTAAATTGTAAACAAAAAGGTACTCACGTTGATGATATTATTGATATTAGTTTTAAACAAAAGTTTGATCTTTGGCATTTGGTGTCCGAAATAATAATTAGTGGAAATGGAATGATATTGCCCTAGGCATATCAAGTTGGAGCGTCTGGCAGGTACCTTATACCTACTCGTACTTCTATGCTGTTAGTAGAAGGGGGGGTTTGGGATGTACGATGTAGGTAGGTATATCAATGTAGGTACAGCAATAGCTATAGGTATTAGAATTAGAACTTATCTAGGTACATGTATATTTATGTAGGTACAGATGTACATAGGTACAACAGGTATAGGTAGGTATGTAAGAACATGTACATGTAGATAGGTATCAAGATGTATGTAGGTATTTGCAATTAATAAAATTATACTTTTAATGACCTCAGGCAACTCTGCTGAGAGAGAGAGAGAGAGAGACAGACAGACAGACAGAGAGGAGAGAGTGACCAGTTCACCAGTTGTAGACCTGGTAGATACGTCAACAATTCAACAGTAGAATATACTTGGAAAAAAGGAATGTAATGAACTTTTTTTTCTACTTCTAAGTTGCATCAAAAAGGGACTTTAGTAAATAAATACCGTTCTTGAGCTAAGGTGAAAGAATTAAACAGATAGGTAAGAAGGTAAGCTCTTAAACAGACAAAGTAAAGGAAAAATGGTCGCGTTAAAACTCCGATTATCCGTTAAATCAATGTAAAAGGAATTTCAGTCCAGGACCATTATAATATTATCCCAAATCTCCAACTCATTATGTATGCTTGATTTAAGATCGACAAGTCCTGCTGTCACCTAATTCAGTTACCGTATTTTCCCACATACGTTGCGATGAGTAGATCTAATAGTTGATGTGGCTCATTGGTTCTCCACTGACCACTGGTTTCCTATTGTTACGGTTTAACCAACCATTGTAATTACCCACTAGCCCAGTAGATATGTTAGGCTCAATCGCCGAATTCGCTCAATGAGCGAAAAAGACCGCTCGCACTCCGCGGAGTAAAAAATACAAACTGCTTAATACCCGAGCTATTTTCAGTTGCTCAATTGTCGAATTTCGGGGATTGAGCAGTTTGCATTTTTTACTTTCCTTATCCTATAGGAAGGAAAGTAATGTAATCGGGTCAAAATTTCGATGGTCAGTTTTTAGTGCCAAAACACGTTTTGAGGTCCCTAGAGCCTAAATCCAAAGTTTCAGCCATTGGTCCGTGGGTGTGTCTGTCTGTGTGTCTGTCTGTCTGTCTGTAAACAAAATATCTCGAAAACGAAGTAATGTAATCGGGTCAAATTTTCGATGGTCAGTTTTTAGTGCCAAAACACGTTTTGAGGTCCTTAGAGCCTAAATCCAAAGTTTCAGCCATTGGTCCGTGTGTCTGTCTGTAAACAAAATATCTCGAGAACGGTAAGAGCTAGAGACTTGAAATTTGGTATGTAGATGTCAAATGTGACAAGGATGCGACACGAAACTTTTGGTTAAGATCGGTGCAACGGTTGGCGGCATTTTACCGCTTTTTGGCGGTTTTCGGTGTAATTTCACAATATCTCGGGAACAATACAAGCTAGAGACTTGAAATTTGGTATGTAGTTCACAAATGTGACAAGGATGCAACACAAAACGTTTGGTTGAGATGTTTGCTGCGCTTGGCGGTATTTTCACCGCTTTTGGACAGATTTCGACCGTTTTTTGGCGGTTTTCAGCTATACCGACAAAACGGTTAGAGATATTGTAAAAGTTAGGGTAAAAGAACACTCAAATAAGCATCATTCAATAGGATAAGGAAAGTCGTGTGATGCTCACACCAGATTTTTACTCTTCGGAGTGAGCGGTTTTTTAGCTTATTGAGCTAATTCGGGGATTGAGCCTAACAGATACATTATCCACTAAACGTCTTTTACTGATTCTACCTATGGAACACATTAGCTGTATGGGTGCTTGGAATCCGTTGTCAGAATAGAATTCCGGAGATGTTCGTTACTAATAGAATCAGGTGGTCTTTTTTTTTAATCAATCCACTTTAACCATTTCTTGTCTTTTGTGGGAAGGTGGGTTTTTAAGTGGCAGAATTAATAGGTGAATCCCCAGTTAGGTAGGTACCTATTTAGTATTTACCTATTGCAATAACGAATAGGGGTCGATGGCTCTAGCGGATGGTGTTTTACAAGTGAATTACTTATAGTTTGCTCTCCTTGTTGAATGGAAAAAATTGTGACAACTCCTGAAAGTACAGTCGAATTAATTCATGATACAGTAAGAAAACTGTACACCAAAACTTTTCAGGAAGTGCTGCTTTACAGTAATTAAGTCATGGCACAAAAAGTCAGTAACATATTAGATGTACTTAAATGTGACAATGGTAGCATCCGAATCAGGTTTAATGCGATTTACTTGTTTCCAAGTACCTACTTAATACATCCTGTATTTCACTACTCTAATCAAGAAGCTCGTCTGTTAAACTGGAGGGCATGGGTTCGACATTATTTGAGAACTTGACCACAATAATTCACGAAAACTATCCGTTACTGACAGGTGTTCTTCAAGTTTACTCGTTTTAAATCTACAACCAATTCTGTCCAACTTTTACTTCTGGACAAGCCTTGCACTACGTTACCACCGGTAATTCAAACTACATTACTAACATGGGTTTCATCTAACATGGTTAGATTCAGGTGTACAGAACAGAACTCAGGTGCAAGATTTTAATTTGCTTTTTAATTGCGGTGAGGAAAGATAGTTTGGGTTTAATTTTGAGATAATTCAATTACCTTGTAGAACATGGAAAGAAATAAGAAGGAAAACAGAAATGGTAGGGAAGTGTTTTAAACTTTTTACATGTTCCTTGTTTAATGTTTTTCCTCTTGGATTAGCCCGCAGAGAATTTGAATGGTAATTATATAATTATAGACCAGTAGCTCAGGTAGCCACACATGATTGATAAGGAAAGATAGTTTGGGTTTAATTTTGAGATAATTCAATTACCTTGTAGAACATGGAAAGAAATAAGAAGGAAAACAGAAATGGTAGGAAGTGTTTGAAACTTTTTACATGTTCCTTGGTTGATGTTTTTCCTCTTGGTCTTCTTCTTCTTCTTCTTCTTCTTCTTCTTCTTCTTTTTCTTCTTCTTCTTCTTTTTCCTAAGGATGGATATTGGTCTTGCCTATATTTTAGTAATAGCTATATTGGTAGTTTCTTTGTTTTTAATAATGTTTGTAAAACTCCTAGTTAAACTTATTAAACAAACTGCAGTTATATCAACACAGGAAAATAAGGAACTTCACTGATTGGACAAAAACATACACAAATGCATGTTTTTATTTCCCAACAAGGAAATTTTAGACATCCATAAGGAAAGTCCATGTTTGTTTTCCATCATAAACAGAGAAGACAAAGAAATTTCATGAACACTTATGAGAATAAACAAGTAAGGAAAATTTCTACTGGTAGCTAATAACCTGTCATAGTTATTTCCTTTGTGAAAATACACGCTCAAAATTACCTCTAAAGAAAGATCTTGCGGATGAAATAATGCCTGTTCAAATGCAAATTACACACACACATCTACAATCAGACCTAATAAATCAAAATCTGTGTGAATCTAAGTGTCCCATATGATCAACAATAAAATCAAAAGCAATTAGGAAGACCTCAGGAAAGAAATAGATCTAGTCATAAAGAAACTAATCACCTACATTGAGTTCAACATAAAAGGAACTATTTGAAGAAGTATCAGAGAACATAGTGAACGAATTAGTCACTGACAGGTTGTTCAACAAATTACTGATTACTCAGGGAGGTCTTATAAGTTGGGTCGCTTTTTGCTGTCACATTTTCGATTTTTACTGTCAACGGAGGCCAATGACCAACCTATTAAAGCCTCATTTCCACTGGGAAATAGACATGCTAGTCGAGCTAAGTTGGGTCGCTTTTTGCTGTCACATTTTCGATTTTTACTGTCAACGGAGGCCAATGACCAACCTATTAAAGCCTCATTTCCACTGGAAAATAGACATGCTAGTCGGGCCCGACACGAAACTTTTGGTTAGGATCGGTGCAACGGTTGGCGGCATTTTACCGCTTTTTGGCGGTTTTCGGTGTAATTTAACAATATATGAGCTAGAGACTTGAAATTTGGTATGTAGTTCACAAATATGACAAGGATGCAACTCATATAGACATGCTAGTCGGGCCTCTTGCATGAAAGTCGATGCTACATATCACTTTTGACGACTTGGCCGTACTTCTTGTGTACATTACATACAGACCAAATGAGGTGGGCTATCAGTCAGAATTACAACACTTATCGACACACACATAACATCAAAATCTATGAGGAGGAAGGTATGATGTACGAGTACATATATTTACATAATCATATTTTTTGGCGGTTTTCGACCGTTTTTTGGCGGTTTTCAGCTATACCGACTTAACGGTTAGAGATATTTTAAAATTTTAGGGTACAAGAACAAGAACACTCAAATAATAAGCATCATTCATTAGGATAAGGAAAGTCGTGTGATGTTCACACCAGATTTTTGATATTAGTTTTAAACAAAAGTTTGATCTTTGGCATTTGGTGTCCGACTTGGAGCCCTGTCGGCGGCGCTAAGGATAGATGTCCTTTTGCCGCTCTACAACATGTAACCCATGTTCTCCATTGAGGACAATTAAACTCTAGTCTTGTAATCGCTCCATTAGGTCTAGGAACTAAAGTTTGTAATTCACGTGATCAGGTGATATGAAGGAATAATTTTCAATTAAACCAAACATTCTATACAGGGTGAACACGGGTGACTCTGTCTGTCATGTAAGTAATCACAGCTCGGGCCTCCTCTGACCAAAATAATCTCCAGATTGATTTACGGTCTCATAATGAACGACACTTTTAGCTTCTGCGCAAGCGCAGTTGCATGAAAAACGTCCTAAAATGGAGCAACATTATTATGACTGTAGACTGATATGAAATGGTCCGACTAGGTCTGTAAACCTGACCATACAGGAAAGGTTCTTGGTTGGAGCCCTGTCGGCGGCGCTAAGGATAGATGTCCTTTTGCCGCTCTACAACATGTAACCCATGTTCTCCATTGAGGACAATTAAACCCTAGTCTTGTAATCGCTCCATTAGGTCTAGAACCTAAAGTTTGTATGTCACGTGATATGGAGGAATAATTTTCAATTAAACCAAACATTCTATACAGGGTGAACACGGGCGACTCTGTCTGTCATGTTGGTAATCACAGCTCGGGCCCCCTCTGATCAAAATAATCTCCAGATTTACGGTCTCATAATGAACGACACTTTTAGCTTCCGCGCAAGCGCAGTTGCATGAAAAACGTCCTAAAATGGAGCAACATTATTATGACTGTAGACTGATATGAAATGGTCTGACTAGGTCTGTAAACCTGACCATACAGGAAAGGTTCTTGACCTAAGGATGGATATTGGTCTTGCCTATATTTTAGTAATAGCTATATTGGTAGTTTCTTTGTTTTTAATAATGTTTGTAAAACTCCTATTAAATTTATTAAACAAACTGCAGTTATGCCAACACAGGAAAATAAGGAACTTCACTGATTGGACAAAAACATACCTACACAACTGCATGTTTTTATTTCCCAACAAGGAAATTTTAGACATCCATAAGGAAAGCACATGTTTTTTGTTTTCCATCATAAACAGGGAAGACAAAGAAATTTCATGAACACTTATGAGAATAAACAAGTAAGGAAAATTTCTACTGGTAGCTAATAATGACAAAGATTTGCTAATTTAAAGATCTGATTTGGCAAGATATGTGCTTGCAGAACTGATCCCAATTTCCACCAAGAGAGATGTGTTACCAAAAGAAATGTAGTAACAGCTGTGTACCACGGACAGAGGTCTTATCTTTCTGGACGACCTGATGTCTCTACATCTTGTACAATACTCAAAACCCTCAGACTATTGACTTCTAGAAGAGATATACATAATTACATAAAGATACTGGTATATAGTTTTATATAAAATTAATTTTATGTGTTTTATATAGGTCTTGGGGGTTTTACCTGATCGGGATAATAAAAAGTTCAAGATACCTACTCGTAATAATAAACCAGATCCTCATCTTCAGAGATTCAGCGCTTCAAAGACCTCCCTGTATTTAACAAAATACTCAAAGCTATCTTCCCAAAACAAGACCCATCAGCGTCTTTCAAACAAATTTATACTGGTTTTCAAGAAATCAATTTGGTTGTTCACTCCATGTTGGGTCCTTATCATTTGTCATGTTCTAACACGCACTTTTATATTAAATTATAAATCTAAATCCTCCTTAATGCGAGCCGCACCGAATCTTGAACTGATTTTGGGAAAATGAGAAGCCAAGCTGAAAATTTGGTTCTCTGAGAAGTTATGAGAAAAGTCAGCCTAAAATCGACCACAAACGATGAGATGAACTCATCAGATCATCTGATGCCATCAATCTGATCGTTAAGGGCCGCCAATGTTGAAATTTCTTATGAAATCATGAACCCCTCGATGAGATAGTGAAAATAAATGTGAACTCTTCCCTCAAAGGAACACTGAGAAAATTAATGCGTTCTAATTTTCTGACGGACCTACGTCTGTCAGACCGCCAGAAAGTGTGTGGCGAAAAAAGCTTCCGACTTCTGGTCTCTCAGGGGCAGGCCGTTTATTCTTCAGACTGTCTGAGACAACTAGAAGTCTTTTCCGTCACACATCACGTTCCATTCAACGAATTCGATTCCATCCTTCGTCAACTCATTCAGAAAGCTTCCAAAGTATTCAACGACCAAAGACAGATGAACTTTCAATTTCCTTCTTAACAACGTATCACTCTCATCTGTGTGTGTTCCAACGAGTTATGTAAGCCCGCGTCCCCCCTAATGCCATCTTACTGATATTCAAAATACTTGAAAATTATTTCTTTTTAATCTACTTAAGTGTTTAGACGGACATTGTAAACGTGTTAATAGAATATTTGTGTTCGGAGATTTGAAACTCTATGGCTCTGGTGACTGGAAGACGGACGTAAGGGCTCCTAAACCAATAGTTCCATGAACTCTACCAGTCTAGATTCTGGTAATAATTAAGATAAAGTAATTATAAAATTAACATCCGAAATATATGGTACTGTACAGGCTAGACGTTGGGGTTTAGAGATTACCAGAATTCTTAAGACGTCCTGGATCCTTCTTAGACGTTGATGGATAGAATTTCAAGACCTGCCTTATCAACATGAACAGTCCTGTGAGATATTACTATTAGTGTCACTTAAGTATTAGCCTCTGTGGCGACCCTCTGGTCAATCCAATGGTCTGGGACATGGAAGACCTGAGTTTACGGGCGACAAATTTGAAAACGATTTTTCAACACCAACAGGTTTAGGGTATTTTGTGCTGATGAACAAAATTTTATTCTATTTGAAGTTCCGCTACTTAGTTGGAGCTTTTGTTCCAATAAAAGGATATTGAATCTTGAATCAGCTTGGTTCAATGAGTGGCATAACTTTCTAATGGTAACCATTCAAGATGGAAACAATTGGTTAGCTAGATACCAGATACCTGTAACAAGACATTGATGAAACATGTACTCAAGCGAGGTATTTGTAAAGTCTTGAATCAGCTTGGTTCAATGAGTGGCATAACTTTCTAATGGTAACCATTCAAGATGTAAACAATTGGTTAGCTAGATACCAGATATACCTGTAACAAGACATTGATGAAACAGGTACTCAAGCGAGGTATTTGTAAAGAAAAAGTTCACTATGAATACTCCAAAAGTTGGATTGTGAAATGTTTGTGGATCGGTTACAGAATCACTTGTACTGCTAGTCCTAGGCTGGTCAGTAATGTAAACCAGATTATTGTGTTGCTATTGCGAAATCCGCACTAATGGAGTGGCTGATAAGATAAAGTATTTTGTGCTGATGAACAAAATTTTATTCTATTTGAAGTTCCGCTACTTAGTTGGAGCTTTTGTTCCAATAAAAGGATATTGAATCAGCTTGGTTCAATGAGTGGCATAACTTTCTAATGGTAACCATTCAAGATGTAAACAATTGGTTAGCTAGATACCAGATACATGTAACAAGACATTGGTGAAACAGGTATACTCAAGCGAGGTATTTGTAAAGAAAAAGTTCACTATGAATACTCCAAAAGTTGGATTGTGAAATGTTTGTGGATCGGTTACAGAATCACTTGTACTGCTAGTCCTAGGCTGGCCAGTAATGTAAACCAGATTATTGTGTTGCTATTGCGAAATCCGCACTAATGGAGTGGCTGATAAGATAACGTCCGTAGCAATAGGAGAAAACAAATTATTTGATTTAGTTTCCTTTTAATTCCCGATTAGACCGGAGTGAATTCTTCTTTTGCGCTATGATCCGCTTGGGAGCGAAATCTTTTCAAAGTCCAAGGAACTTATTCCACAAACGACTACTGTACAATCTGGGCTTTTACTCCAAAAGCAAAGAAACGTCGTACCTTTTGTCAATATTTTCTGATTTTTCTGGACGTGAAGTAAAATATAAGGGGTACGGAATCGTAGGACAGGCTACTGGATGAACGAATTTCTTTGAAGAATATCATCCGTACGTAACTTTGCTCCAGCAACGCCGATTTCGTGAAACTGAGAGCAACAGCAACCAATATGATAAAAAAAAAAATGTGAGGCAGTAGGTAATACTTTTTTTATAATTTTTTTTTTTTTTTTTTTTTTTTTTTTTTTTTTTTTTTTTTGACATGACAAGGAGTACGGAATCGTAGGACAGGCTACTGGATGAACGAATTTCTTTGAAGAATATCATACGTACGTAACTTTGCTCCAGCAACGCCGATTTCGTGAAACTGAGAGCAACAGCAACCAATATGATAAAAAAAAATGTGAGGCATTTCTGTTTCTGCAAGTTGTTTAGTGTTTCAGTGTTATCGTGATTTAAAATAATTGTTTTCTAGGTTATTTTGTTTCACTGGAAGAATGGCTATGTAATATGACTGGACTGGGCACCTGATAGTTTCCAAAAGTCAGTGTACAATTGGACAATGGTAGTTGGTACACTGGTGAACGCTTAACTTCTTGTGATCAAGCGTTAACTGCTTTCATGAAAAGAATAATAAAATCAAGCCCATCTCAAAAGAAAGAAACTTTGTGCAGAAGTCCAAAAAAAATCACATTAAATTTTAAAAGTTCTCTAATAAAATCAAGAATAAGAAAGGATCAAGCCATGCTAAGTTTCACAGTTCAAGATCAACAAAGTCCTGTTATTAATAAAAGCTTGGCTATGTAATATGACTGGACTGGGCACCTGATAGTTTCCAAAAGTCAGTGTACAATTGGACAATGGTAGTTGGTACACTGGTGAACCCTTAACTTCTTGTGATCAAGCGTTAACTGCTTTCATGAAAAGAATAATAAAATCAAGTCCATCTCAAAAGAAAGAAACTTTCTGCAGAAGTCCAAAAAAAATCACATTAAATTTGAAAAGTTCTCTAATAAAATCAAGAATAAGAAAGGATCAAGCCATGCTAGGTTTCACAGTTCAAGATCAACAAAGTCCTGTTATTAATAAAAGCATCTTGTTTAAAGAGTCTAATAAAATTATTTGTTTTGTTTAAAGAGTCTAGTTATTTGTCTTGCTTAAAGAGTCTAGTTATTTGTCTTGTTTAAAGAGTCTAATAAAATTATTTGTTTTGTTTAAAGAGTCTAGTTATTTGTCTTGCTTAAAGAGTCTAGTTATTTGTCTTGCTTAAAGAGTCCAGTTATTTTCAAATTTATTACAATTATTTTGCTTAAGAGTATAGTTTGTAATTTTCTTCTTATAATGTTACATGTTATGTTGTCAACCTTTGTAAAAACGTACTTAAACATTAATTACAAATAAATATTATTCTATTCTATTCTTCTTCTACTCGGACAATATCTCGGATTGCGTTTTCCAATAGAGGCATGAGGCATCATCTTGAAGAAATCACTGGAAATTAAAAACCAATTAGGTTTGTTTCTTTGATCTTTCTCGCCGATACCGCAGTTGATGGTTCTTTGGAGACTTGATGGTTCTTTGGGGACTTGATGGTTCTTCTGGGACTTGATGGTTTGGGTCACCTCTGTGGTGGTCAGATTCCCTTTTCATTGTTTTATGCGTTTTTGATATCCCCCCTGATTTGATTGGAATCCAATTAGTACTATCGGTTCTTTATTAGATTTTGATACGTTTCATGGTTGTTCGTTCCCTTGGTGAGAGGCGTCATGAAGGCTGAGGAGTTTGTTCTTTGATATTAGACATTTCGATTTCTACATCATTTATTTTGTGGGGAATTTTGGTATGGTTTCAATAAGAGTCCAATACCTCCTGTACCCTTTGAATTTTGGAATGCTTTCAAAAGTTGGGTCGCTTTTTGCTGTCACATTTTCGATTTTTACTGTCAACGGAGGCCAATGACCAACCTATTAAAGCCTCATTTCCACTGGGAAATAGACATGCTAGTCGAGCTTCTTGCATGAAAGCCGATGCTACATATCACTTTTGACGACTTGGCCGTACTTCTTGTGTACATTACTACAGACCAAATGAGGTGGGCTATCAGTCAGAATTACAACACTTATCGACACACACATAACACCAAAATCTATGAGGAAGAAGGTATCATGTACAAGTACATAATATTTACATAATCAAATTAGAATTATATACATTATGTACCTAGGTATACATAACTAGATAGGTATTCTGTATCCAGTTTCTATTTCTAGTCGGTTCGCGTCCTCATACTGTCTATTTGTCTATTAGATGTTGGAGCCCTTGGTCTAGTATGTATATTGTATAAGTATGTACATTCCCTTACCTTCCACCCTTCCCCATAAAGGATTTTGGCCTATAAAAATCAATAAAACCTGAATTGTGATGGTTGGTTTGAAAAGAAACCTAATTTGAGGACTTTTTTAAAAGAGGTTTGATAGAGGAATCTCTAACTGCTGAGGTCTTATCCTCTCGAAAGCGAAGAGAGAAGGAAGACAGAATAGGAGAAAGACAGCCGTTCCGAAAACGAACTTTATCTGTTTAGGATAAAATCCGCTCCGGGCAGGAATCGAACCCGAAACCTAATGCTTACAAGACAGGCGCACTACCCTCCAAACTAACTAGGCTGGCAATTTGAGGATTTGATCTAACCAAAACCTTGGCTGAGGATTTCATCAGACCAAGAACACATGAGATCTTCCCAAAATGATATTGGTTTATGAAAATTATTGGGCTTTCCCAAAACATTAAGTGGGCTTTTAAAAGCCGTTAAACCTTGAATAGTGGTCTAGTATGTATATTGTATAAGTATGTACATTCCCTTACCTTCCACCCTTCCCCATAAAGGATTTTGGCCTATAAAAATCAATAAAACCTGAATTGTGATGGTTGGTTTAAAAAGAAACCTAATTTGAGGACTTTTTTAAAAAAAGGTTTGATAGAGGAATCTCTAACTGCTAAGGTCTTATCCTCTCGAAAGCGAAGAGAGAAGGAAGACAGGATAGGTGAAAGACAGCCGTTCCGAAAACGAACTTTATCTGTTTAGGATAAAATCTGCCCCGGGCGCGAATCGAACCTAGTGCTTACAAGGCAGACGCACTACCCTCCAAACTAACCAGGCTGGCAATTTGAGGATTTGATCTTATACCAAAACCTTGGCTGAGGACTTCATCAGACCAAGAACACGTAGCTAATAACTACTTAATTATATCGTGAACTGTCAGACCTGTCATAGTTATTTCCTTTGTGAAAATACACGCTCAAAATTACCTCTAAAGAAAGATCTTGCGGATGAAATAATACCTGTTCAAATGCAAATTACACACACACATCTACAATCAGACCTAATAAATCAAAATCTGTGTGAATCTAAAGTGTCCTATGTAGCTAATAACTACTTAATTATATCGTGAACTGTCAGACCTGTCATAGTTATTTCCTTTGTGAAAATACACGCTCAAAATTACCTCTATAAAGAAAGATCTTGCGGATGAAATAATACCTGTTCAAATGCAAATTACACACACACACACACACACACACACACACACACACACACACACACACACACACACACACACACACATCTACAATCAGACCTAATAAATCAAAATCTGTGTGAATCTAAGTGTCCTGGAAGAAACTTGGTACCTACATTAACTTAAAATTGACCCATTGACTTGAAATTCTATCAGAGACTTTCGACTCAGAAATACAGAAAAAACAATACACTTTATTATTTTAATCTTCTCAAAGACCTCCCTAAAACCGACCACAGACGATGAGATGAACTCATCAGATCATCTGATGATCAGAAGTGAAAGATTTGTACATTAGTCAGAAGTGAAAGATTTGTACATTATCTCTGGCGTTCCACACAACAATCCCGCGCTTGATAGTCTATGTGACGGACCACGGGACTATTAGGGACCAGTGGAAGAAACTTGGTACCTACATTAACTTAAAATTGACCCATTGACTTGAAATTCTATCAGAGACTTTCGACTCAGAAATACAGAAAAACAATACACTTTATTATTTTAATCTTCTTATCCTGGGATATCGCGGGATTGTTGTGTGGCGTTCCACACAACAATCCCGCGCTTGATAGTCTATGTGACGGACCACGGGACTATTAGGGACCAGCCAGTCCAATTTGTTTCTCTAGTCATCCATTTATTAGGGTCATCCATTTATTAGGGACCAGTTAGTCATCCATTAGGTTTCTGTTGAGTTTATTAATCACCCCCAGTCCATAGCCACCGTCATCATCTTGGGATAATATTAGATAATTTTGAAGCTTTGATTTGTACATTAATCTTTTGGATGATCACTATGACATATAGGTACTATGTTGATGCTCGCAGTCAGAAGTGAAAGATGCTTTCGAAAAGGTGTTGAAAATTGATTTTAAAAATTACCTAATTCTATTCTTTTTTTTTTTTTTTGCCGCGAGTATTCAAAAATGATCTTACATAGTGTAAAATTCAATAATAAATAATAGAATATCGAATTAGTGGATGTGCCAGAACACATATTAAGTAATTTTTTGTCTCATAGCAAACAACTTAATGTCTCCTCCTTCTCATGCTCTTCTTCTTTTTCTTCCTTCCTTCTTCTTCTTTTCCTCCTCCTCCTCCACCTCCTCCTCCTTCTTCTTCTTCTTCTTCCTCTTTTCCTCCTCCTCATCCACCTCCTCTTCGTGGTTCTTTTTCTTCTTCGTGGTTCTTTAACACCTCGTAAACTATAGGTCGTTCTCTCCATTTTCCTTTACCACTATGGACTTCCTCAAACTCACCAATCTCATTCTCATCCTCTCTGGTTACAGAATACTCCAGAACGGGCTCCTACTCCCACCACTCCGCCGAAGACTCTCCCTCCGAGCTGTCCGATCTTAACCGCATGGGGGTTCCGTCAAGCGGCCGAGGTGAGGAGGATGTTAGCGAGGGCGAAATGGAAGACTACGCCTCTCTACCGAAGCGAAAGCAGCGCCGGTATCGGACTACTTTCACTAGTTTCCAACTGGAAGAGCTGGAGAAGGCGTTCTCCAGGACCCACTACCCGGACGTGTTCACCAGGTGAGTTGGGTGGAAGAGTGTGTCTCTAAAGGTGTGTCCAAAAATAGGTGACCGGCCGTCGATCGACGAGGTGAATCTATGTTGTCTAGGCAGTGTGGACGGTTCAGTCGACAACGATCAATGGCCGGTGAACTATGTGTGGCGTGGACACAGTCATCACCTTAATGCTGCGTTTACCAGCAGTAAATACTATTCTAAATACAATTACGGCCATGCCTTTTCTACAAGTTTGGCCTTGCCTCGGGATGAACTAGCGGGATTCCGGAGCGAAGCGACGGAATTCAGCTAGTACTAATATATTTCATTGTTGTATGCACGGGGTGAAGGGTGTAATCCGGTTTATAATGCGGATATTGATTCTGATTAGATATGGAAAGGATGTTTGGCAAAGAAGATCTCTCCTTTCTTGCCGTCCAAAATTGTATTGTGTTATTGTGTATTTCAGCTTCATGAGTAGGTATATGTATTTGCAGGTCCACCTAACCTGTAAGGCTTTATACCTATATTACCTAGGAAGATTGTTTTGGATTTTCCCCATGAAAGAAAAAGTCCTAACCCGGTACATAGGTGAATCATGAAATGCAATTTGGTATGGAAGGTCTTTTTTTTCTTACCAAAGGGAAGATAACATTTTTTCCGTTACCTTTGACGAAAGAGATCTTGGTCTACTTGAGGACCTCAACATTCACATAGGTAGGTAGGTCCACCGGTAATTGAAAAATAGAAAACAAACACCTAATCTATCTTTATCAATCCATAATCGATGTGCCCAGATATAAGATCATTATTATTATTATTATTATTATTATTCAGAGGTTTGATAGAGGGACATGTAACAACGGAGGGATAATAGAGGGACATGTATCGTGCCGAAAATGAAAAGAGGCGCCACCAAACGAAGCATTTCCAACAACTTTTAACTTTCAAGTCAATTTGAACAAAACAAATGCAAATAACATTGAGATAATTCGAGTGCTATCGGAAATTTTGTATTGCATTTCCAAAATTAGTAGGGTAAGTGTACCATTTATTCGCCCACTTAAAAAACGTACCATCTATTGGCCCCACCTGCCCACATTTATTTGTTTCTAATTTTTGTTTTATGACTACAATTTTTGAATAGCACTGGTTCGATAGCAGTCTTTAAGCCCTTTCTTTTGATGAAATTGGATCTTGTAAAAAATCGTCCAGTTCAGACTTATGTGGCGTACGGTACAGGTGGGCCAATAAATGGTACGTTTTTTAGGTGGGCGAATAAATGGTACACTTACCCTAGTTAGAGTTGCTTTACCTATTAAAACACCAAAGGTGATCCCCATATGTAATAATATTAAGTTAGTGGAATCCCGATTATCTCTTATCTATGTTTTGGTTCTAATTATTCAAAGGACACATCCACTAATATTGGGACTTTGGCATCTCCACTAATTTGAAGACAAAGAGTGCCGTACATACCTACTTACTATATTAGTTTTAGTTCTTAAATTTCAAAAGTTATAACGAGGTAGCTTTTACATCATCATCTTCTTCTTCTTCTTCTTCTTCTTCTTCTTCTTCTTCTTCTTCTTCTTCTTTTTCTTCTTTTTTCTGATGATTCAGAATTCAAACAGAATGGGTTAGTTTCTGATTAAGATGAAGTTGTCTTTAGGTTCTTCTGTGTTTCCGAGAATTTTTGTAGAATCTTGTCTCAGAAGGGCACGTGTTCAGATATTTGTTATCTTGTTGAAATGGATATTTTTATTTTATATATTTAGGTACTTGTTTATTTTACAAAAAATACATATACATATTTAAATAACCCCTAAGGTTAATGGGACTATTGTAGAGGAGTCAATATAGAGTTTAATAAAGCAGATAAATTCTATTATTCTCAATAATCTCAATATAAATATCCGTCACCTTGATCTTATCTCTAATCACTTCATTTCTTATCCTGTCGAAAAATATTCTTCTTCCAAGACTTTCCCTAACTAAATAGGGTCGGCTCTTCTTGTCAGTCTCTTCCAGGCAGCCCTATTGTGTACCTCATGCCCTCATGAATTTTTCTCATCCAGGTCTTGATTCACACAATCTTTCTACCTTTTCTTCGGCCTCCCTCGCCGTTTTCTCCCCCTCACTTCCATTCTCTCAACTCTCTTCCCTATGTAGCTCTCATCTCTACTTTCAACATGTCCATACCACTGCAGTCTTCTTTATTGCATTTTCTTTGAAATCTCCGTCGCTTTGATTTTGCCTCTGACTAGCTCGTTTCTTATCCTGTCCATTCTTGTTACTCCACACAGCTGCATCTCAGCAGCTTCTAGCTTTTTTTCCCAGGCCCTTTTTCATCCTGTCGAAAAATATTATCTTCTTCTTCTTTGTTTGATTTTGCCTCTGATTAGCTCGTTTCTTATCCTGTCCATTCTTGTTACTCCACACAGCTGCATCTCAGCAACTTCTAGCTTTTTTTCCCTGGCCCTTTTTCATCCTGTCGAAAAATATTATCTTCTTCTTCTTCTTCTTCTTTGCAATGTTCCCGTTCAAACGGGGTCGGCATTTTTCGTCAGCCTTTTCCAATCAGCCCGGTCGTTCACTTCAACACCAGTTAGTCCCTTATTGCGCAGGTCTTCATTCACGCAGTTCATCCACTTCTTTTTCGGCCTTCCTCTTTATATTATCTATGAAAAAAATTCTCATCTGAATATTTTTCATTTGAAATTTACTACAGTGTGTGTCCCATCTTTTCGTTCATAAAATTATCCAAGTGGGCACTTTTGGACCCCCCATTAGAAGGCACCTGTGGGTTCTATAGGATCTCAGTCCATGTAATCCCACCACTCTCGTTCATATCCCTCATGTACATGCTCCAACAGCTTCTTTCTTCGATTATCACAATATCTGAAACAGCGAGAGTTAGAATGATTTATTTTTTACTTTCCTTATCCTATAGGAAGGAAAGTAATGTAATCGGGTCAAATTTTCAATGGTCAGTCTC
>NW_007378018.1:10377-12956 GCF_000475195.1 Diaphorina citri | reverse complement strand
CTTTTTTTTTTTTTTTTTTTTAGGTTTTATTTAACGTGGCAGGATTTAATTTATCAATTAAATAACATCCAACTAACGTTTTTTATTTGCAAATTAATAATATATATATATTTTTTTTCTTTTTTAAAAATTACAAGACTAGACAGTAATTTACAAGAACATAGAATAAGAATTATTTATAGAAGTTATTATTATTATTATTTTTTTTTTTTAAGAATGAACTTTTGTTTTTTCAATTAATTTGTTTCCATTCTCACAATACCTAATGTTACCTATCTAAGAGTAAAATTAAAAATAATAATAAAATTAAAAACTAAAAAGCAAATAAACGGATCGACCAACACATTTAAACGGGGGTGCCTTTCTCTCCTCAAGATCCCACGGGATCATTGAGGTTAAGCAACGTCCAGCATGGTGACTCGTATGACCGGGACATCATGTGGCAATATTTCGGGGTGCACTCAGTTCCAGATAATTTTTATCCGGAAAGGTAAAGTAGAAGTGTGTTTTCCTTTCGGGAAACCTTCAGAAACGGAACCGGTTCTCTTTTGGAAACTGAAATAGCGCCTGTACTAAACCATAGGAAATCCAAGATGGCGTAAGCCAGCCTCTCTTTTGGAAACTGAAATAGCGCCTGTACTAAACCATAGGAAATCCAAGATGGCGTAAGCCAGCCAGTTAGCTTAGTTGGTAGCGCTTCTGCCTTGTAAGTGCTGGGCCGCGGGTCTTAGTTGGTAGCGCGTCTGCCTTGTAAGTGCTAGGCCGCGGGTTCGATTCCCGCCCGGGGCGGATTTTATCCTGATGTCTGGCATACTTTTATTGAACCATTGACTGAGATTTTGGATCCAGGATGTTCTTGGTCTTCCTCTTTTTCTTTTGCCGGCTATTTCACCAGCTTTTACATAAGAAAAAGAATTGAAAAAAAGCAGGACTATTCTAATCGTCCGTTATCGTCACTTTGTCGTTAATTTTGCGAAGCGAAATTACTATTTGGAACAGGTGACTAGCATGGGTTAACCATCCAGCTTGTAGAAGTGTGGCAAGGACTTGGGGCGCCGGATTAATTATTCTCCTAAGGTGTCTTCTTGTGTTAGACATGTGGGGTGTGGGGTGTTGGGATTGTCACCCAAACAGTCTCCTCTTTAATAGCCCTTCAGGCTCTACACACACAGACCTTATCCTGATAAGTAGCGGGTCTAGCCAAAGCTCACAAAGTGTCTATCAACATACGGAATCAAATCCGCGACCTAGAGCTTCGAAAACCTTCCACGTTAAATCGGCTGGCGCTGCGAGCAAATGCTATGAAAATGAGAAAAAAAAAGCCAGCCTAGTTAGCTTAGTTGGTAGTTGGTAGTGCGTCTGCCTTGATAGCGCTAGGCCGCGGGTTCGATTCCCGCCCGGGGCGGATTTTATCCTGAAGGGATAATGTTCGTTCTCGGAACGGCTGGCTTTCTCCTATCCTGTCTTCCTTCTCTCTTCGATTTCGGGACGATAAGACCATAGCAGTTACAGTTCCCTCTGTCAAACCTCTTAAAAAAAAAAAAAAAAGGCTGGCGCTGGCGAGCAAATGCTATGAAAATGAGAAAATTCCTTTCTCTTTATGAGCTGTATGGCTTTCAAGTTACTTTTCATAATTATATTCGTCTGTGTTACTCCGCCATGGACATTGTATCCCCGATACGATCTCAAAAATCTCGTCTTTTCACCCCAATACGGCCAAAACAATTATGATTCAATTTCACGCGTATTGAGTTTTGAATACTCATCTTCCAACCGGTTATAACGTTGATGGTGCACTGGATGGTGCACTGCCGTGTCAAATTATTTGAATTTCCTTTTCTTTTAGTTAAATCGTTTATTCTTCAATTTTAAAGTCAATTGTTTCTAAAAGTTATAAAGTTGAATAGATCCTGAGGAAAACCACTCCAAATAGTGAGAAATCACGACAATTTTCACCAATTATCTATTCTATCTCCAGGGTATTTGTAGCAAGGTCAAGTATCTTGGTCTTTTTCAAAGACGGCTTTGGAAGTTCGTAGTTTGGAGACTGAACACATTAGGTTGACTGGAAGACTATCTTTATGTTATTTTTTTTTTTTTATAGAAAGATTTGGTGTATCGCAGGATCGAGGTTGAAATTAAATTTATTCCTAACGATCTTGTGATCTTTCTTACACCTAGTTAATCATTGATCAAACTCAAATAACTGGAGCTCACCAATTAAATAACTTAATTAAATCGTAGAGGACCCACGAGCGATATTTCTGCATCGGGGGGCTGCCCCATGGCTGGGTTGACAGTGTAGATGGCTGTGAGGTGTTGAAGCCGAATAATTTCCACGACGCTAGCTCCGCTTATTATTTCTTAGTCAGTAATTCGCCCGTTCACATAATCAAATATATTCTATCCATCATATTGCTTAGTGGACATTCCGCGAGTTGTGTCACAGCATATTCTTTGCATATTCATCACCGAACGCGAATCCTGTCCTGGTTGTTTACCAGGTAACATTAACAGCATTGACAAAACTCATTACCTCCCGTGGGTCGTTTTAATAAAACGACTATCCATGTTTTCGA
>NW_007378018.1:0-10314 GCF_000475195.1 Diaphorina citri | reverse complement strand
GGAGCGGGCAAGGCTGAAGATATTATAAAAAAAAGAGAAAAAGTAAAAGAACAAGAATCAAGAGGAAGAAGAAGAAAAGGCAATTAACCATCATGTACAAGAGGGCGGCATGAGATAGGAGTTTGAAGCTGAAAAAAAAAAAAAAAAAAAAAAAAAATTTCCCCAAAAAAAAAAAAAAAAAAAAAAAAAAAAAAAAAATCTACATTAAACCGATTCACCTGAACGTTTTTTAATCACTAAACCGATTAAAATGATTAAATTCGTGATGACTGAATAAATGGCAAACCGCTCCGGGGGAGGTCTTTGTAGAGCCTGGTGTAAACACCGACTAGGATGCCCCCTGGTGAGCGGAACAAGAATTATGTGGCGCTTGTAAACAAAACAATCCCGCATTGGAAGGTATAAATCTCGCTTTTTAAATCGCGAAATAAATATTAGCTCAGAAATTATGCTTGGATTAACGAGTTTAATATTTATTTAAATTGATTTTTTCCAAATTAAACCGACATACGAGTTGAGAGCGAGACACGAAATGGTCTGATGTTATTATACGCACCTAATTATTGGATATTTTTTTTTTTTTTTTTTTTTTTTTTGGTATTTTTTTTTTTTTTTTATACGCACCTAATTATTGGATATATATATATATATTTTTTTTTTAATGTGATGTTCTCAGATATCTTGATTTTTGATGATTTAGTATGTCTTTGTCAAGCCTTAAGCCAATTTTATCAGAATTTGCTGATTTTAATAGGTTGTACCTTACCAATTACAATTTTTTGAACTCAATACACCCTTTTACCTGAGAACCTTTTCAGCTTTTCTTCACGATGATTCTCTACCACAGTTCTGTTTACTTTGTGTGGATTAGTAAACAGGTACCGTACCCCAAAAATACGCTGAATAGGTAAATCAACAACAGTAAATTTGATCCTTTGTTTTTTTGTTCACAGAGAGGAGCTGGCACTCAAAATAGGACTAACCGAAGCTCGAATACAAGTAAGTGTCTACTCCTAACAGTTTACCAGTTTAAATCTGGTTTATACCCAGAAATCAGATCTTTGATCAAGAAATCTGATTGGTCGTTTTTTACTTTGGGTTAAAATTGAGCCAATTCAACAAAAAATAATGTAAATATATTAAAAAAAAGCTTGCAAAAACTAAGAAAGGTTCATTTCAAGTCGTGTAAAAGAAATAATGTGATTACTTATTCTAATGAAGAAGAAACAAGGCGTATCTTTTGGTGCCATTAGAGAATTATTAGAATTAGAATAGCGCAGGATTTTATTCTAATAGACATACCTCACAGCATCAACACGGAATAAATTAGAAATTAAAATAATCATAGAATAATAGCCGCATAATTAGCTTTATTATTAGATAGGTCAACCCATTATATACCGTCTGAATCAGTCATACAAGAGTGACATTGGTTTATAATAAATAATCAAATACCTTGTAATAGATTGGAGTGGACTCCAAAAATTGGCATTTAAAATTAGACATACCTCACAGCATCAACACGGAATAAATTAGAAATTAAAATAATCATAGAATAATAGCCGCATAATTAGCTTTATTATTAGAGAGGTTAACCCATTATACCGTCTAAATCAGTCATACAAGAGTGACATTGGTTTATAATAAATATTCAAATACCTTGTAATAGATTGGAGTGGACTCCAAAAATTGGCATTTAAAAGAGGGAAGACGAGTTGACACATCCACTAATATTGGGACTTTGGCATCTCCACTAATTTGAAGACAAAGAGTGCCGTACATACCTACTTACTATATTAGTTTTAAAGAATGATAGGTATGTACTATGTTTTCACTTGACAAATATATGAAACTTATTTAAAGTATTGTGAAATACAGTTAAAAACAGATAAGGAGTTTACATATTTCACCATCTCCTGACGGCATCCTCAGAACAACTAAGTTTTAGTTCTTAAATTTCAAAAGTTATAACGAGGTAGCTTTTACATAAGAAAAATTTTGAAAAAAAAAGCAGGACTATTCTAATCGTCCGTTATATGGTCGATAGTCACTTTGTCGTTAATTTTGCGAAGCGAAATTACTATTTGGAACAGGTGACTGTCATGGGTTAACCACCCAGCATGTAGAAGTGTGGCAAGGGGCGCCGGATTAATTATTCTCCTAAGGTGTCTTCTTGTGTTAGACATGTAGGGTGTTGGGATTGTCACCCAAACAGTCTCCTCTTTAATAGCCCTTCAGGCTCTACACACACAGACCTTATCCTAATAAGTAGTGGGTCTACCCAAAGCTCACAAGTCTAATCAACATGCGGAATCAAATCCGCGACCTAGAGCTTTGAAAAGAAAAGAGCTACCTTCCACGTTAACTCGGCTGGCGCTGCGAGCAAATGCTATGAAAATGAGAAAATCCTTCTCTTTATGACTGAAGTGAATATCATTGTTCTCTCTAATGTAGTTGATACTCTTGTTGATATACCTCTTGAGAGTCTTAAGATCTCTTAAGAGATGATCTTGAGAATTGAGTTAAGTATTGGATGAGTTCAGAGTTCATACGAGCACTGAGTAACTTCTGTAGGTCGTTAGTTCACGAGGATCCTTCTTCAAGCTTGAATTCCAATCATAGTCAACAACATTTATTTCGACAGCGACACTACAATTCATGTACTGTATGCCAACTTTGGCACTTCAATAAATTGTCCCCTGGTTATGGCTCCCTTACGTACCCCTTCTATTATAGGTGGTTCTTATAAAAGCCCTACAAGACTCTACTCAATTAGGTTCATACTGGACTGGAAGTCAGCGAAATCTTTTCGTACAAAGAATTGAAACAGAGTAGATAATTGGACATCTCTGATTCTATAGGAAAAAAAAACTGCAAATATCTTCCGATTTTTCAGCTATGAAATTTGATACTTCCATCTGAATGTTTTCAAAACATGTGATCAGAACCATGTAGGGAACTCCCAATAGAAATAATGCCACATGTTAAGAAATAATTAAATCATATCTCCTGACATACGGATACTGTTTTAACCCCGTATCACAATGCCTTGTCATGGAATTTCCGACAGATTTCGAAGTTTCAAACGAAAATAGCTCTGTGATGTGAAACCGAGCCTAAAGCCGACTTTAAGCGTGGATTTCGTGGAATCGAATTCGGAAAGTGTTCCTAAGGAGTAGGTAGAAAATCAAATGTAAATTCATGTGGGGGGGGGGACTTTAAAGTTTGAAGCAATCAACTGCGTTTCTGAGTCTTCCTTTGGTGTGCCCATACGTTACGAATCTTGACGGTTATCATGGTAATGTTCAATTAGTTTTCTGCGTTATGAAAAGAATCCTAACGTACCACGTTCCGGAGGTCCTTGTCCTTCAAAATAAGATACCTATCCCTTACAGTCCTCAGCCCTGATACCCTTTTTGACCGACATAAACACCACAATTGTGTGCAGTTCACGACACATGTGACCAGTGTTACCCCAGATACAGAGTTAACAACAGAGAGTTAAGCATATATCAATATTGGGATAGGTCAGATATAGGCGACATCTGGATCGCATGCTACAGGAATCACTCCGCGGGTGTTCCAGCTCTCTTTTCATCTTCCGGTTCCTAGGCTGTAATTTGATTTGCCGACCCTTACAGGTAGCACTGTTGTGTTGGGACCTGGTAAATACCACCGGCGTATTATAAGAGGAACCCAGGATGATGATAGCATGATATTGATGCTATTCCTGCCTCCAATGTCTTCTAATCTTATGACAACAGTGTTTATCCTACAGGGTGAGAGATGGTGGTTTATGGTGTGCCTGTGGGTCAGATTTTATTGACTGCATGAAGTAAAGAGTCATGTGAACCTAAAGTACGTAGTTCATTTCTTATAGGAGTCATTTGTTCAAGAGTAAGTTCTCGACATCAGATAATCTAGTAAATTTTGTATCAGTTTTCGTGTAAAATAGAAATAGGTCCATCAATACGAATAAACAGAGATGCTCCTTGACCAAAGTCCCTGGTCCGACAGTGTTTTGTTTAAATGTTCGTTCAGCAGTATCGCCAGGTCTTGTCCACAGAAGAATAACAAAGATTATGGGTTTTTTTTTTTTTTTTTTTTTTTTTTTAATGTGATGTTCTCAGATATCTTGATTTTTGATGATTTAGTATGTCTTTGTCAAGCCTTAAGCAAATTTTATCCGAATTTGCTGATTTTAATGGGTTGTACCTTACCAATTACAATTTTTTGAACTCAATACCCCCTTTTACCTGAGAACCTTTTCAGCTTTTCTTCACGGTAATTATCTATGACAGTCCTACGTTTTGGTGCCCCACACCCCAATATACGCTGATTAAATCAGCAACAGTAAATTTGCAAAGTATTTGCTACAGACTCTGTAAGTTTTGTTTATTTTGCCACAATCCCCTAACGAAGGAACAAAAGTCCTTGACCAAAAACTCGACAGACTCTATTCTCTCTGCAATTTTAACGAATTTTATTATTTTTATTACCATATTGTTATTAATTTTAATTACTTTGCACGCTCATTAGAGACTTATTAGTTTATTATTAAGTTTATAGCTTGCTGTTGCTGTGAACTATCAATAATTCATTAGACAATTTGTTTGCGTTACTTGTTACATGATTGTGTTGATGGGTACAACAGTGGCGAGTACTACAAGGATAGCAGAAGTATATGTGAATCTAAATATATAACAGCTATAGGTAACTGAACTAAGCATGTTTGTGAAAGAAGGGCAATTTTCAATAGAAAAAAGTATGGAAAATGTTCCAACAATCCCAACATGAACGTTGACAAAGTCAAGAGAAGTTTTCATTTGTCCATGTTCGACTTTAGTTTGTTCTTCTCCCATGGAAGGGACATTTTCTAATCAGTCATTATCCCGTCCATCGTGTCGGACCTGTATTCCTGAAAACATCTTTTAGGTAGGTACAAAGGTATTCTTTAACCATGATCGAATAAACTACGGGCTAAAAAATTCCCGGAGGGACGGGCCCAGCTTGTTGTTTCTGCAGTTGTTTGTCCTCTGGACCTCTGGATCTGGATAAACCAATCATTTATCCAGTCTTTCTTCTAGTCACTATACATTTCGAAATATAATAGATGGATAGATAGATCTAGATATCATATATTAATATACCTATTTATTAATATTGATATCTATCCATCTCATTTTTTACGGAAGTCATGTATTGTAGGCAACCCCCAATCACCCGAAAATACCAATCTAAATGTATTAATCTAAAACGAATTAAAAGAAGAATAACAAAGAAAGCCAAAGAACTGGAAGTACCTATAATTATTACCTTTTCACAAGAACCAGATACTATGAGCTAATCCACTACAAAGCTAGTGTGGGATCAAGTTTCATAGGAGATCCTGTAGATATAAATTCAGTTCCTAACTAATTTTATTTTATTAAAACATTGTGTCGGTCTGTGCCCGTTCGCTTTGTAGTTAGCTCTCGTTTTCCTTTTTTTATGTTTTTATTATTTCAAATTACTGCGGCTTGTAAAGTCTCCTATCATGTTAACTTTGTCAATTACTTTGTATTATTGTTGGTTTTTTATTTCCAGACGGCCGAAGCTCTCACACAAATTTGCCTCTGGCAGTTCCTTTCCTTTCTTCGAGTTGATTTTACTGTTAAGCCACATCGACTTTTCCAGACGGCCGAAGCTCTCACACAAATTTGCCTCTGGCAGTTCCTTTCCTTTCTTCGAGTTGATTTTACTGTTAAGCCACCGGCATTCCTAATCAACTTTTGTTCCTCCTGAAAATATTGCTACTGATAGGCGATATCGTTTTTTAAACGTCAACTTAATAAATCTAGAGTACACCTACAATTCATTAGGAACAATTTTGTGGCACATAAATTTAACCTCGCGTTGCATGCTGGGCAGAGGGTGGATATATTGTTTGTTGGTTTGTTGGCATGAGTACAAGTTCCCTCCTTACCTCTGGTTGAGGTGGAGTGCATTATTCATTTCGTCTCTCACGATCCTGAATATTGTAATCCCAGACCAGGTTCAAGGTCATTGAAATAGATACCTACCAAACTTTGGTAACCGAAAAATACCTATTCGTAGATTTAATGGATACCTACATCGTTCGAAGAATTTGATAGTTGGATTACCTACTTGGTTGTTGTTTTCATTAGCACAGTCAAATCAACTTTATGAAATGAATCGATGATTCAGAAGAATTAAATTAGTCAGGTAATTTAGTTGAGATGTTAGATTAGTTAGGCATTAACCACTAACCACACAGGTTCTGGTTTTCCTCAAGACAGATGTGTGTGTATAACATTGTTATTTTGTATAAAAATAAAAATGTTTTCTACTTCTCCTCCTTTTCCTCTTCCTTCTTTTTCAGCTGAGACCAAACAAAAAAAGGCCCATCATGTCAGTAATTTCTTTTACAATAATAAAATAAGAGCCAAACTTCCGAGTTCTCCTGAGCATAATCACTAACCATGTCATTTCCCTCTCTGTTCTCAGGTTTGGTTCCAAAACCGCCGCAGAAGGATAACAAAGAAAGCCAAAGAACTGGAAGTACCTATAATTATTACCTTTTCACAAGAACCAGATACTATGAGCTAATCCACTAATAGATCCTATAATCCACTACAAAGCTAGTGGATCATGTGAACCTAAAGTACGTAGTTCATTTCTTATAGGAGTCATTTGTTCAAGAGTAAGTTCTCGACATCAGATAATCTAGTAAATTTCGTATCAGTTTTCGTGTAAAATAGAAATAGGTCCATCAATACGAATAAACTAGAGATGCTCCTTGACCAAAGTCCCTGGTCCGACAGTGTTTTGATTAAATGTTCGTTCAGCAGTATCGCCAGGTCTTGTCCACAGAAGGATAACAAAGAAAGCCAAAGAACTGGAAGTACCTATAATTATTACCTTTTCACAAGAACCAGATACTATGAGCTAATCCACTAATAGATCCTATAATCCACTACAAAGCTAGTGGAATCAAGTTTCAAAAAAAATGAAAAAATTTACCTCTCTGTTTTTTTTTAAAAAAAAAAAAAAAAAAAAAAAACACAGGAAAACAGAAAAACTGCAAATATCTTCCGATTTTTCAGCTATGAAATTTGATACTTTCATCTGAATGTTTTCAAAACATGTGATCAGCACCATGTAGGGAGCTCCCAACAGAAATAATGCCACATGTTAAGAAATCATTAAATCATATCTCCTGACATATGGATATCTGTTTTAACCCCGTATCACAATGCCTTGTCATAGAATTTCCGACAGATTTCGAAGTTTCAAACGAAAATAGCTCTGTGAAACCGAGCCTAAAGCCGACTTTGAGCGTGGATTTCGTGGAATCGAATTCGGAAAGTGTTCCTAAGGAGTAACTAGAAAATCAAATGTAAATTCATGGGGGAGGCTTTAAAGTTTGAACCAATCAACTGCGTTTCTGAGTCTTCTTTTGGTGTGCCCATACGTTACGAATCTTGACGGTTATCATGGCAATGTTCAATTAGTTTTCTGCTTTATGAAAAGAGTTCTAACGTACCACGTTCTGGAGGTCCTTGTCCTTCAAAATAAGATACCTATCGCTATCCCTTACAGTCCTCAGCCCTGATACCCTTTTTGACCGACATAAACACCACAATTGAGTGCAGTTCACGACACATGTGACCAGTGTTACCCCAGATACAGAGTTAACAACAGAGAGTTAAGCATACCTAGATCAATAGGTTTCTCTTCTCTACCTTTCTCTCTCTCTCTCTCTCTCCCTCCTTCCCCTCCCCTTTATCTCTCCCTCTCGCTTCTGTTTGTACTCATTTGATTTATTTATTTTTTGCTTTCAAAGATATCGCATTTTCCCACTATAAAAATCGACCTAACTTTTTTTAAAAAAAAAAACTTAAAAAAAAGTATGTTTACTACCTAAATTCTAAAAAAAAAAAAAAAAAAAAAAAAAAAAAAAAAAAAATTCCCCAAAAAAAAAAAAAAAAAAAAAAAAAAAAAAAAATCTACATTAAACCGATTCACCTGAACGTTTTTTAATCACTAAACCGATTAAAATGATTGAATTCGTGATGACTGAATAAATGGCAAACCGCTCCGGGGGAGGTCTTTGTAGAGCCTGGGTGTAAACACCGACTAGGATGCCCCCTGGTGAGCGGAACAAGAATTATGTGGCGCTTGTAAACAAAACAATCCCGCATTGGAAGGTATAAATCTCGCTTTTTAACTCGCGAAATAAATATTAGCTCAGAAATTATGCTTGGATTAACGAGTTTAATATTTATTTAAATTGATTTTTTCCAAATTAAACCGACATACGAGTTGAGAGCGAGACACAAAATGGTCTGATGTTATTATACGCACCTAATTATTGGATATATATATATATATTTTTTTTTAATGTGATGTTCTCAGATATCTTGATTTTTGATGATTTAGTATGTCTTTGTCAAGCCTTAAGCCAATTTTATCAGAATTTGCTGATTTTAATAGGTTGTACCTTACCAATTACAATTTTTTGAACTCAATACACCCTTTTACCTGAGAACCTTTTCAGCTTTTCTTCACGATGATTCTCTACCACAGTTCTGTTTACTTTGTGTGGATTAGTAAACAGGTACCGTACCCCAAAAATACGCTGAATAGGTAAATCAACAACAGTAAATTTGAAAAGTATTTGCTACAGACTCTGTAAGTTTTGTTTATTTTGCCACAATCCCCTAACGAAGGAACAAAAGTCCTTGACCAAAAACTCGACAGACTCTATTCTCTCTGCAATTTTAACGAATTTTATTATTTTTATTACCATATTGTTATTAATTTTAATTACTTTGCACGCTCATTAGAGACTTATTAGTTTATTATTAAGTTTATAGCTTGCTGTTGCTGTGAACTATCAATAATTCATTAGACAATTTGTTTGCGTTACTTGTTACATGATTGTGTTGATGGGTACAACAGTGGCGAGTACTACAAGGATAGCAGAAGTATATGTGAATCTAAATATATAACAGCTATAGGTAACTGAACTAAGCATGTTTGTGAAAGAAGGGCAATTTTCAATAGAAAAAAGTATGGAAAATGTTCCAACAATCCCAAAATGAACGTTGACAAAACCAAGAGAAGTTTTCATTTGTCCATGTTCGACTTTAGTTTGTTCTTCTCCCATGGAAGGGACATTTTCTAATCAGTCATTATCCCGTCCATCGTGTCGGACCTGTATTCCTGAAAACATCTTTACAGTGAATTTTCACCTAACCCTAACTTTTGCAATATTTTGACGTCACAACATCTATTTCATCTAATAAATTATGCCCTGTATTCAAATGTTTCTCTTCTGTAATAGAACGTCATGGTCATAATCATAACTTTCGATTGTGATAAATAATAGTAGAACAGTACAATTAAATTAAACGTAAAAATCTGCATATTTTCTTAGAGGGCTTTTGGTCTGTCAGATCTAAGCCCCCCATAGAGTGTGGAGTCTCATTTCTTAAATTTGCTTTTCTTTGTGTCCTTTTAAGAAAACATTGTATAAATTTTGGAAGTTTCCCTTAAATACGTTGTCAACTTTGACTATAATTTTCCATTCGCCTTCAAATTTTACTTCTTTGTGGAGAGAATTTCTTTTTGTTTCTGCAGTTGTTTGTCCTCTAGACCTCTGGATCTGGATAAACCAATCATTTATCCAGTCTTTCTTCTAGTCACTATACATTTCAAAATATAATAGATAGATAGATC
Source organism: Diaphorina citri (assembly GCF_000475195.1). NCBI lineage: Eukaryota > Metazoa > Arthropoda > Insecta > Hemiptera > Psyllidae > Diaphorina > Diaphorina citri. The sequence goes on along the minus strand of NW_007378018.1, from coordinate 570 downwards.
TAGATATCATCTATTAATATACCTTTTTATTAATATTGATATATATCTATCTGTCTATCTCATTTTTTACGGAAGTCATGTAGGCAACCCCCAATCACCCGAAAAATACCAATCTAAATGTATTAATCTAAAACGAATTAAGAAATGACTACTATTGGGCGGGATAGAAACGGTAAATTAGTCAAATTATTGCTAATATTTCGTACATGGTTCTACAACATACGAGTATATCTAATTGAAATAAGGAAAATATTGGTTGAGATTAGGAAACCCCGGTTAGGTGGAAGAGCTCACAGGTGTGAGAAAATCCTGCCAATGAATAAATAACGCCTGAAAAGGTGTATTTTCCTCTCGGGAAACTATCGGAAAGGGAACCTGAAATAGTGCCTGATGTATATACTAAACCATAGGAAATATCTCCTGTACTAAACCATATAGGAAATAGCTCCTGTACTAAACCATAGGAAATCTAATCCCTGAATCGGTTCCGTTTTCGAAAGTTGGAATAAAATGAAAAAAAAAAAAAAATACTGCCAGCCTAGTTAGCTTAGTTGGTAGTGCGTCTGCCTT